>NW_016107886.1:1826409-1904554 GCF_001604975.1 Cebus imitator | reverse complement strand
ATATTCCTGTTAATAATGACACATGCTGAACTCTGTGTGTGTTTGGGTGGGGGACTCTGATACTCTCAGGTTATCAGTTTATGTTTTATAGTATCCCCATTTTTCAGTTCAAGAATCTTAAAGAGATGTTTTAAATAGTTTGCCCAAGGACATCCAGTGAGTAATTTGACTTAGCCAGAAAAATTGCAACAAAAGCTGGGTTTCTGCATTGCATCAACCTGAAATGTGCTTTCTTGGAGCTCTAATTCGGTATTACAATATTTCTGCTCTAACACCTTGCAGTGAGGAAAGAATTAAAATGTGATATTATATACACACCTGGGAATCCTTTAAAATAAATGAAATATTTATGATTCAACCTGGGTTCAAGTGAAGAAGCGTCCTGTGGGCAGCTGGAATGTCAGTGACAGTAAACCAGTTGATGACTCAAGACGGCCAATGGCCACACAAGGAAGATAAAGTTGAGAGTCGGCTGGATTTTCACTGGGGCTGGCAGCAAGACATGCCTGATGTGGAAAAAAGTAGGCACAACAGGGGGAGGAATGGGAGAGGGGCTCTTGCTTTTGGTTTTAATGCTCTCATTGGCTGCAGCACTGAGTTCTATAAAAGCATCTGCTCACCTTCCCTCTTGGTTGGAAAGGCTTATAAAACAATTGCAGGTTTAATGAGAGAGAAGTGTCAAGAACTGGAAAGACTGAGCAGTAGGTTTCATCTGGTAAACAAGACGGGAAAGACGCTGGGCACACTGGCTCACACCTACAATCCCACCACTTTGGGAGGCCGAGGTGGGAGAGTGGCTTGAGCCAGGAGTTCAAGACCAGCCTGGGTAACATAAAAGGACCCTCATCTCTACAAAATAAATAATTCGCTGAGCGTGGCGGCACGCACCTCTATTCCCAGCTACTCGAAAGGCCGAGGCAGGAGGATCACTTGATCCCAGAAGTCTGAGGCTAACAGTGAGCCATGGGTGCACCATGGCACCCCAGCCTGGGAGGCAGACTGTGACCTTGTAAAGAAAAAAAAGAAAAGGAAAGATATTTACTCTTGCAAAGAATATAAGAATATGAGCCTATTTTAAAAACCGTGTATGTATTTTTATTTTATCTTAAACAAATCTGTCTTTTTACAGAGCTACTCAAAAACACTGTATTATTTATATTTATGGTTTCTGAATTGTTCTTTAAAAAAGGTAAGTTTAGGCTGGGAATTGTGGTTCACACCTGTAATCCTAGCAGTTTGAAAGGCTCAGGTGAGAGGATTGCTGGAGGCCTGGAGTTCATGGCCAGCCTGGATAACATAGTGAGATCCCATCTCTACAAAAAATTTAAAAAATTAGCCGGGCATGGTGGCACACAGCTGTAGTCCCAGGTACACAAGAGGCTGAGGTGAGGGGATAACTTGAAGCCAAGAGTTCAAGCCTGCAGTGATCTATGATCACGCCTTTGCCCTCCGGCTTGAGTGACAGAGCAAGACCGTATCTCTAATGCAAATCAAAACCACATTGAGACACCATCTCACGCCAGTTAGAATGGCAATCACTAAAAAGTCAGGAAACAACAGATGCTGGAGAGGATGTGGAGAAATAGGAATGCTTTTACACTGTTGGTGGGAGTGTAAATTAGTTCAATCACTGTGGAAGACAGTGTGGTGATTCCTCAAGGTTCTAGAACCAGAAATGCCATTTGACCCAGCAATCCCATTACTGAGTATATACCCAAAGGATTATAAACTATTCTACTATAAAGACACATGCACACATATGTTCTTTGCAGTATTATTCAAAATAGCAAAGACTTGGAACCAACCCAAATGCCCATGAATAAAAGACTGGATAAAGGAAATTTGGCACATATACACCATGGAGTACTATGCACCCATAAAAAAGGGTGAGTTTGTGTCCTTTACACGGACATGGACGAAGCTGGAAACCATCATTCTCAGCAAACTAACACAGGAACAGAAAACCAATCACCACATGTTCTCAGTCATAAGTGGGAGTTGAACAATGAGGACACATGGACACTGGAGTGGGGGGAATGTCATATACCAGGGCCTGATGGGTGCAGCAAACCACCATGGCACCTGTATACCTATGTAACGGACCTGCACGTTCTGCACATGTATCCCAGAACTTAAAGTGTAATACGTTTTAAAAAAAGACTATCTCATAAAAAAGAAAGAAAAATAAAATGTAACCTTGTCTGAGAATCTTATTTTTATGAGATTTTCATACTTTACTCAAATATTTATTCAAACATTTGATTTTTTAAAAACCCTATTTCTCAATTTTCAGTTCTTTTTAAATAAGTTATGAAAGTTACTAAATCATGGATACAATGAAGCTTATTTTACATTTTAAAATTGCTAGAATATAAAAAGAACATTATATACCTTATTTTTGTTACAAACTCATAATAGATCAAACTCTATAATGTTTAGATTTATTATTTCTTTGCATTTTAAATTTGCAAAATTCCATAAAAATACATCCCACCATTTTGTTTCCAGTCTTATTTTATTAAAACAAATTTAACTGATTTTTATGTAGATTAGCAAAATAAATGCGATTTTTATTTCAGCTGGAAGTTGGGATTATTTTTTGTGAGGCGGACGAAGTGATAATTTACTAATCACTAAACTAAGGGGTCACTTTTGCAAATAAAATATTTCTTTTGAATATTAGTTTTATTTTACATATAAGTTTTCTTTGGTTATTATGTGTCTATTCACCTTAACATTGTTTACAATTAGAATGATAAAAATCACCATATGACTGTTGCTTATTTTCCTGTTGAATATAACACGAAGGAAGAGTTTCTAAAGCAGTGGAGGAAGCAGGAAGGCGCTGTTCTAACAAAGTGCTTGTATTCACAGCTAGGAACTGTTCAAACTACTTCCAAAGTTCCTAATTGATATGAAAATTTGATTGGGTCCTCAGGGGTGTCACTTTCCCTGCGACCACTCTTCAAGAAGTCCCTAAGTACAGAATACTGCAAAATTAGAAGCTGAAGGGAAACATGTAGAAATAATCGGATTGTGCCTTCCATGCAGAGCATATAACATAGCTAAGAGTCCTCTTAATAAAAGAGAATCAGAGCAGGTGGATTGGAAGAAAAGAATCTAACAAAAGTCAACTCGACTTTTTAAAGTATTTCAGTTTAACAACAATGTGTAGCTGGACATGTGCTGGTAAGGGAAATTAGTAAAATCAAATTTGTAGCTGAAGGGATCTTTTCTGCTGGATTTCTGCTCCACATTGCTGTGTAAACATGAGTGCAGGTGACCGCTGGTAATTCTCCATCAGAAACGTGGTGTCTTCATTCTCCACCCTCCACGTGGATCCGGAGCCCCGCTCTGCCTCGGGTCCCCGCGTGTGCAGGCTCTGCGTGGTCACATTCTCTCACCTGTACCTGGGCCAATCAGATGAACAGAATTTTGACAGCTTCACAAAGCACTTTCACCTTGTGGACGCGTTCCGTTTATTACCTTACAGGAGGATATTAATATTGCAAGTTCTAAGGCAAGACGCCCTTTGTGGTAAGTTAAGAAATACGGGATGGGGAGACGCAGGGGCAAAGACTTTTGTGTGAAAATAGGAGAGGCCCATTTTAAGCAGATAATTTTAATTTTTTCCAAGGGAATACGCAGGCAGGTTATTGTAGCAGAATCCCAAACCAGTGAATGTGACTTAAAAGTAGTGTATGAAATGAGTCATGGGGAAATGCAATGCCGTGAGATTAACTCCAGGGATCAAGCCTTCACTGTGGCCGCTTTGGGGACACAGGGGTCTGTTTGTAGGTGTCCTGACTCTCACGTGAGGCGTCAGTGGAGAGCGGCACTCATGTTAACTTTGAGGATATGTAGTTATCGTGACAAGACAGATGAATGTACCATACTGGGGTTTCTTCATCCTTGTAATGGGGGTACCACAGAGAGATTCAGTATCAGTGGCTGACTGATTTATTCTCCACTGGAAAAGATGCTTTGGCTGCAGATTGACATGCAGAAAAAAACATTCTCCTTTGGAAAACTGGTCACCAATTACTTAGTCTCCAGCTTCCATCTATCCGCGAGTGATCTGTCAATACTTCTGTAATGTGCTGCTGCCCCAGTCAGCCACTGGCAGCTTTGCAACCTCATGACCTTTTTAAATCCTGAAAATAAATGAACTTACAATGTTCTTGCCTTGTTAGCTCTGAAATTTTCAAATTTCTATGTGCCAAGCTGTTCTAGTTAATAAATAGCGAAGGAGGAATTGTCGTGAAGAATTCCTGTTTTATTTTTATTTTCAGTATTCTATTTAGTTTCCTTAAAAAAGATTTGTGAAAGGATCTAGCACTTTTAGCTACTGCTATGTAAGATCAGGAAAGTCCTTCCCAAATCAGCAACTACAAAGCTGAAACAAAAAGGAAGAAAAGCTCCATTTCCATACTATAGAAATTGACCGAAGGCTTCACACAAATCTGAGAAGCACGGAGGCTTAAAACCTGTTGAACTTCTGGGAAACGTCAGGCCCTGTGTCACTCTGGCCTGCGCTGTCCCCTTCTCCAGGGTGGGGTGGACTGTCGAGGGGTTTCTGCTGCGCTGGAAGGCACTCTGTAGCTTTGGAGCTCTGGGCAGGCTGGGGCCAGCTGGGAGACAGGAGGGACGGGGAGGGCTCACAGCTAACCCGTGCGAAAGCACTGTGGGACTGGCGGGAGTGAACATCTTGTGTTTTGTAGGCTACAGTCTCTATTTTTTTTTTAACTGTACTTTAAGTTCTGGGGTGCATGTGCAGATCTTACAGGGTTGTGGCATAGGTACACACATGCCGTGGTAGTTTGCTGCCTCCATCCCCCCATCACCCACATGGGGTATTTCTCCCCAGGTTATCCCTCCCTGACCTCCCCACCCCCTGCTGTTCCTCCCTTAGCTCCCCACGCCCCAACAGACCCAGGGTGTGATGCTCCCCTCCCTGTGCCCATGTGTTCTCATTGTTCAACACCCGCCTACCAGCGAGAACAGGCAGTGTTTGGTTTTCTGTTCTTGTGTCAGTTTGCTGAGAATGATGGTTTCCAGATTCATTCATATCCCTACAAAGGACATGAACTCATCCCTTTTTATGGCTGCATAGTATTCCGAGGGGTATATGTGTCACATTTTCCTTATCCAGTCTATCATTGATGGGCATTTGGGTTCGTTCCAGGTCTTTGCTATTGAAGACATTTATGAGGCCAACAAACATATGAAAAAATGCTCATCATCACTGGTCATTAGAGAATGCAAATCAAAACCACATTGAGATACCATCTCACACCAGTTAGAATGGCAATCATTAAAAAGTCAGGAAACAACAGATGCTGGAGAGGATGTGGAGAAATAGGAACAATTTTACACTGTTGGTGGGAGTGTAAATTAGTTCAACCATTGTGGAAGACAGTGTGGCGATTCCTCAAGGACCTAGAAATAGATATTCCATTTGACCCAGCAATCCCATTACTGGGTATATATCCAAAGGATTATAAATTGTTCTATTTTAAAGATACATGTACACGTATGTTCATTACAGTTCCTATTTCTCCTCTGCCTCCTCCTCCTGGTTTTTCTTCCTCATCTGTTTCACATTTGTTTTTAAATAGAAAGCAGTTTTTAGCTCACAGGTCATACAGAAGCTGGCCAATGGCTGGCTTCCAGCAGTGGCTGTGCTGTGCCTTCTGCTGCTCTGCTTGTCTGAGGTTGACCCTGGATTGTATACAGTTGCTGACTGTCATAAATAAGGCAGCAATTATTTTCATATATGTCTGTATTAGACAGGGTTGTCTAGAGAGGCAGAACTAATAGTATATGTTCTATTAGTTAATATACATTTGGATCGTATACAGTTGTTGACTATTATAAATAAGACAACAATTATTTTCAGGGTTCAACCATGACTAATACAGACAAATACAAAAACAAATGTTGCCTTATTCATAATAGTCAACAACAGTATACAGTCCAAATATATATTAACTGGTGAATGGATGAACAAATCACAGTGCACAATCAATAGAATATAGTCGGCCGTAAGAATAAATTACTGACACATGCTAAATGTGAATGACCCTCCAAAATATTTTGCTAAACGAAAACAGTCAGTTAAAAAACTTGACACATATTGTATGATTTTTATTTGTAGAAAACACCCTGAAAAAGCAAATTTGTAAAGGCCCAAGGCAAATCAGTGGCTGCTTACGGGTAGAATCAGGAGCATACCTACAAACTGGCACAAGGAAAATTGTGAGCATGATGGAATACATATATTCTAAAACTGGTTTGGGTAATGGTTGCACAACTTTACAAATTTACTTACAGTCATTGAATTGTACATTTATATTGTGTGATAGGCATAATGACCCCGCCCACACACACACACAACAATGTCCACCTCCCAGCCCACCAAATCTGTGACTATATGACCTCACAGACTCTTGGAGGTATTTTATATTCTACCTAGTTTGCTCATTCTTGAGCTAGTAAGTCTTTGGTGTACATTAATTTTATATTAGAATGAATCACACTTTTAACTTTTTAAACCATTATAGCTGGACAATCATAATGTATTACTTTTAGAAATTCTGGATAATTTTGAGGCCTGCAAAATTAGACCCATTAGTAAAAAGCAAGATTTAATAAATATAAAAACAATTCATAATTATATGAATAAATACAGAATAAACAAATAGTACATAAAGGTTGACAAGAAAAAGCCTTGATGGTTTTGGAATGTTACATAATAATATAGGAATCAATTTTGGCTATCATTTTCAATATCTTCATTGCTATCAATTTATTAGGGATTTTATTAGCATTAATATACAATGGAAATCTGAGGAAAAAATGACACTGTTTTAGGTGAAATTGAAAAATTTAACAGGAATATAAGGGAAAAAAAGGCCAGGTGTGGTGGCTCAAACCTGTAATCCCAGCACTTTGGGAGGCTGAGGCAGGTGGATCACCTAAGGTCAGGAGTTCAAGACCAGCCTGACCAACATGGTGAAACCCTGTCTCTCTCTCTCTCTCTCTCTCTATATATATATATATGAAAAAAATACTCCTGGAAAACAGTATTTCTCATACTCAAAACAAGAAGACATTCTGCTGGCCAGTAGGCTCAATGCTAGTTTTGAGAGAATTTGTGTGAAAATTGATCAGTAATTTTTTTCTAAATGTCCTAGAGACTAGTTGATAATTTGGATGACGGGATTTTTAAATTATAATATTTCTGCAGCTACTCCTCTCTTTAAAGAAAAGGAGAAGAAAAAGATAGCAAATATTTTTCTACCTCCTAGGTGGAATTTCGTAGCTGAACACATCTCCATGGTCAAGGGTTCGTTTCTTCCCTCAGATCACACCCTCATGCCTGTATCTCCAGCTCTGACAGAACTCACCTTCCATTTTGATTATATATTATTGCCTTGCCGCTCAAATGGTGGACAATACATTTTCCTGCTAAATTTTAAAACTGCCTTAATTCTGTAGCTGAGGGCCAAGATACTTTATAAATATCACAATTATACCAGAGAGAACCATGATACAGTAGAGTGCAATTGTGAGAGCCTGAGCACTGCCTCATTCTTCTACTACATTTAGAACAGCTTGGGGCACTGAGTCCAAAAATTTGCCTCGGTTTCCTAGTGTTCCTAACTCAGTTTTTCGTCTTGCTCTGTATTCTCTGACCAAGGCTAAATCAGAATTAGGGAATAAAGATTAGCAAGTGAATTGTGCTTTTAATTATTCAGTATGCTTATCTGTAAAATAAAGCTGAACAATGGCAGACTCCAATTAGTGGTTTTAAAATAAGTGGCTAAGGAAAAGCCAAACTACTCTGTGGAACTTTTCTTCCTCTGCCCGAGTTTGTATCAAGCCCAGGCACCACTATAGCTACCAGCCTGCGGTACATGTGACACACTCTGGGGCTGAGATGGGCATTTCACATACATTTTCAGCCCAGCCATCCAACTTGAAAGACAGCAGCTTCCATCTCCAGAGTGTTTCCATGACCCGTGAGGAAAGCTGGGCCCAGAGAAGTTAGGCCCCTTGGGTCTAGGGTCACACAGGTGACATCCAAGCCCAGTTCTGCCTGAACCCTCAGGCTCTGTCCTGCCCATTAAAGTGAGGGAATTGGGAAACCTGAGTTCTGGAGCAACTTTGTGACCCAGAGTCAGTCATTTGACTTCTCGAGATCTGTATTTCCTCAACAATAAGGGAACATGGCAAGGCTGAATCACGCCAAACATCTCTTCCAAATTTAAACGCCGGTACGCTGCATATTTCTGTGTTCACTGTGTATCTATGGTGTGCGGATCCTCTGAGGAAAAATAATGGAAATTTTAGGGGAAACTTCTCAACTTTTTGGCCTGCGTGGCTTGTTTTCCTCTTTAAAAAATCCATATCACAGAGCCACTTGCTTCCACGGTTGTCACACTAAAATCATCCCAGGATTTTACCACTGATCTTCACACATGTGTATTTGGACTGAGTCACATTTTGTTGTATAAATAAATAACGTGAGATAAAACATTGTGATTAAAATAAGTGGTATAAATATATATATAGATGCGTATATGTAAATATATGCATCTTTAAAATGTATGCCCATAAAACATGAGTACGTTGCCTAAAAGAAATATAATCTGCTTTCAATATATTTTCTTGCTTAAGTAGAGCGTTGATGTGTTCAATTCACCCTAAATACAAAATAATTTTATTTTTCTAAGAATTTTTTATGGAAGCATATTAGGTAACCGATAATGCCAAAATGAAACTAAGGCACTAAGGAATAGATTGTGATAAAAAGAAAGAATTCATGGTGAGGGACAAAAAGAAAACGTTGAGATTGGACTTAAAATAAGTCACATGGACCCACTGGAGCTGAGCCTAACAAAACATGATTTATGTGCAAAGCATTTTTTGTTACATAATTTATGAAGCAAAAACGTGGAACATAGTCCGCATATGGTGAGCTACTCTGGAAGAGAGGATTTAAGCATAATCATTCAGCCTGCAGCTTATGCCATATTTGAATATCTGTCGTCCTCTGCTGCCTTCCATTCCCACTTGTGACCTCCTGCATAGTGGCACCTACATCACATCACACACATTTTCTGGACTGTTTTGATTATTCACTATAGTTCACCTTAAAAAGTATGGCTTCCTATTATGCACTTTTATTTCACACAACACAAGTTGTGTGCAGTGTGCTTCCGCTACAGTAAACAACCAGCAGAGTGGAATCGCTCTGATTTCTTTCTTTTGTACGTCCCAGCTTCCTCTGGGTCCTCATGAAATAAAGAGGAGTAATAGAAAAAACGGTTTCTGGCCACTTTGCTTTATTATTTCAGATATGCATGGCCTCCTATATAATTTGCTTATTGATTTCAATAATAAAGACCAGGAAATTACATCTTCTTTTGTCTGTGGAGTTATGAATCACAGATCGCTTAACCATTGTCCTATTAAACAACTAGCCTGTGACTGAGAAAGAGTTCATGTAAAAACTAAAATCATCATCCGCCTCCCACTAACCCAGTATGTCTCCCATGTTAAATGAAGCCAGCATCACTCTGGACAGCTGTGCTCCCTCCTTTAAGGAAATCAGCCTTCTTCTCAACCATTAGTATTGCCATACGGTTTGAATCCTGGATTCTGGAACAAGATTATACCAGATACCTTTCTCCTGGAAGATAACTGCTCAAAAACAAAGACATCATTAAAATAAAAATTAGACATCAGCACAATGGTTTATGCCTATAATCCCAGTGCTTTGGGAGACCAAGTCAAGAGGATCCCTCAAGGCCAAGAGTCTGAGACAAACTGACTATCTAATATAGAGGATCCCAATTTCTACAAGATAAAATCGTTAGCTAGTTAGGCATGGCGGCTCATGTTTGTAGTCCCAGCTACTTGGGAGGCTGAGGAAGGAGGATCAACTGAGTCCAAAAGCTTCAGGCAGTGAGCTATGTTCAGTCCACTGCACTCTAGTCTAAGCCAGAGAGAGAGATTCTGTCTCTACAATAAAAATAAAATAATAAAAATAAAAAATAAAATAAAACAAAACATTGAAAGAACTCTGGTTTCTCATTATCTAAAAGCTTCCCAACTGACACAGGAAATACTGTTTTCTAATGCTAACATTTGAACACCCAAGATCTCTTGTAGATTTATTGTATCCCTGAGGTTAAATTTAGAATGAGGTTGATCTTCAGGAGTAGATTCTCATTCTAAACCACACAGTTGTATCTAGAAGCAGACTGTTTAAAGGGGCAAAACCAACAATGGGATATGGGAGCCCAGCAGATCAACCTCTAGAAGTGTTTTGCTTTTACAGAAAGCAATGAATTATTTAAAATAATTTACAAAAACAATTTAAAGGTTGAAAGCAAAAAAAAAAAATCAAAATTTATCTAGGTCCAGTATTCTCATTATAGGTAGAAGAATGACAGAAATTGCAATACACAATTTTACTGCAAATTTTGCTGGAAACCAGATAAATCATCTTGGACAAGTAATTTAGACTCCCTGGACTTTAGTGTCCTTATCTAAACCTAAGGGTTTTATGATGTATTAGATGTTTTTAGAGTTCTAACTGTGCCTATTTTAATGCCAAAATAATCTTTGAGGCCAATATTAATTCTACAAATTGAAAATAGTTTTAAGTTAAAGATTTTAATGAGCTTGGATAACCTGCAAACTTACATTTACAGCTGTTTATGTAATGATTCCCTCACATTTAAATGTGGTAACTTCTGCCCATGCAATCTTAAATGAAAACACTCATTAAAGCTGGATGAATACTTAACATGTTAATAACATCTGATAGGCCAGTCACGGTGGCTCGCGCCTGTGAACTCCTGAGGGCAGGAGTTCAAGATCAGGCTGGCCAACATGGTGATTCTTCATTTCTACAAAAATTAGCCAGGCATGATGGCGAGTGTCTATAGTCCCAGCTACTAAGCAGGCTGAGGTGGGAGAATCACTTGAACCCAGGAGGCAGAGGTTGCAGTGAGTGAGCAGAGATTGTACCATTGCACTCCAGCCTGGGCAACAGAGTGAGGCTCTGTCTAAATAAATAAATAAAACCTCTGATGAGACCCAGTCGAAATCCAGTATGAAGCACTTCTTGGTCAAGAAGTTCGCTTTGTTAATGTAAATTTTATACGTTTCCATGACCCTAAGAACAAGGCATATGAATTGGGTGGGTTCTTCTTTTTTGAATTATTGTCAGGTTATACAAAGAGGAAAGAAAGCTGGAACATTAAAAAGAATAAAAACTCAACGGACTTGAATCATAGATCTGTCAGTAAATTGGAGATCTTATAGACAACAATGATTTATAAACTATTCGAAACATTAATATTTACAAGTAATGTTATCCAAAGCATACATAACTTTTGCTGTCTTGATTAGACTGCATCTTTTGTCTGCAGGTAAAAATAATTTTTTTTTTTTTGGAGACGGAGTCTCGCTCTGTTGCCCAGGCTGGAGTGCAGTGGAGAGATCTCTGCTCACTACAACATCCGCCTCCCGGGTTCAAGCAATTCTCCTGCCTCAGCCTCCTGAGTATCTGGGACTACAGGCGTGCACCACCACACCTGGCTAATTTTTGCATTTTTCGTAGAGATGGGGTTTCACCATGCTGGTCAGGTTGGTCTCAAACTTCTGACATCGTGATCTGCCCATCTCGGCCTCCCAAAGTGCTGGGTTTACAGGCGTGGGCCACCGCGCCTGGCAGAAAATAACTTTTAAAGGTATTTTCAAAAAATATTTACTTTTTGATGCTTAATTTTTAGCTGCCTAGTGATATGATTCCTATTCATATCTAAAAGGAAAACAAACCTCAGGTGGTGTTACATAGTGAGACGTCATTATTATTAAAGGTGCCTTATATGCAGTTTAAAGCCAGCTTCCATTAATGGCTATTGTGGTGAACAAGAAACCAGTATAGATTCTTTGTAGAAAAAAAATGTTCCTTAATTCCTGGACTCCTACAAAACCACCTGAATAGTATCATGCGCTAACTACTGAAAGATTTTGACAAAGTGTATGTTTTCATGTCAGAATGAATTAATTATGTGCATATTATAAAGCTATAGCTCCCAAAGTTCTCACGAAGGATTTCTTTTGTTATCCTTTTGTTATAGTTTAAATCGCTGATATTGTTACCATCAATATCAGCGACTTAAACTACATTTTCCTACTACCATGAGATAGCCAGTAGTGCCATATTGGCTTTCTACAGTGGCATTTTTAGGTTTCGAGATGTTTCTGAGGCTAAAGATATTTGGCTTTTTGAAAAAGTGAAATGTAAAACTCTAGTAGTCAGAAGTTAAAATTGGGAATTATTAGTGTAAAGAAAATAACATAACCAAAGCCCTTGATACAAGTCTTTTCCAGGACTTTGGTTAACTTTCTTTATCTAATTAAAAAAACGACTAGGCAATTTTTAAGCTTCCCTTTTAATGCTAACATTGTATAATTGTGCTTTCAGCATCCCACTTGATGAAAATGCCTGTTATAATAAATTAGCCCCTTGAGGTCCTGGAAAAGCATAAGCCTTGGAATCACCTCCTTCCTCTCACTCTCCATGTGCACAAACACTCCAACTGACACGTTCTCTATATTACTATTTGAACTATTTTCTTTGTGAGTCTGCATTCTATCTTCTCTCTTGACTTTATTCACCCAAAATGACCAAAAAGACAAAGATTTGAGCCATGAAAAATGTGTATGATACATAGGGGAAAACTACACATATGTAGGAGATATATATATATATATATATATGTGTGTGTGTGTGTGTGTGTGTGTGTGTGTGTGTTATATACCCATAAAATATGTACCATATTGCTACTTCAAGCTACGTATTAGACCATAAATGCAATTAAAATATAAAACAATATGAAAATATAATAAATGTTTTAATACCATTGATTGGTATAAAGGCTTTCATAAATACCATTTTAAAGAAAAAGAAAATACATTAAAGTAATTAAAATATAAAATAAAAAAGTATTTTGAAACATTATCATTAATGTTTACAGTCTAAACATTATTTTTCAAATAATTTTTTTTATTTTAAATAAATAAATTACGTATATTCAAAGACCTAAGTTTTTTAAATAAAATAAAACATGTCTAAAGAAAAAAGAAAAATATAAATATAAAAATGAGAATTTAGTAAAATAGGAAATAATACGAAAGAGGATCAGTAAATACAAAAGTTATTTACCCTTCCCCCCAAAAATGACTAAAATATATAATTATTTAAGCCAACTCTTAAAGGGAGGTGCTGTGGTTTGAATACATGTGTCCTCCCAATAATTCATGTGTTAAAACTTAATCCCCAATGTGACAGTATCAAGAGCTGTGGCCTTAGGGATGTAATTAGGTCTTGAGGGCTCCTTGTTTGTGAATGGAGTACCACTTTTAATAAGTATCCTTACAAGGAGATTTGAGGGAACTGTTTGCCCTTCTACCATGTAAATACACAGCAAGAAGGTGCCATCTATGAAGGAGAAGACAAGCTCTCACCAGGCACCAAATCTGCTGATACTTTGATCTTGGACTTCCCAGCCTCCAGCACCCTGAGCAAGAAATTTCTATTTCTGTATTTCCCAGTCCAAGGTATTTTGTAATAGTAGCCTGAGCAAACTAAGACAGGAAGAAAAAAAAAGTATATATAGCTATATCAGAAACTAAAAGAGTCGTGACTACAGTAGAACATATATATATTTATATATTTTGATAATATATCAAAATTTTAAGTTAATGCATTTGAAGAAGATAAAATTAATACCTTTCTGAAAATATAATTCTAAACTATTCTTTAAATTACAAAATTTAAATACAATTTTAGAAATCGAATCAGTAATTTAAATTGCCATACCCCAAGTTACCACAGATGTAATTTTGCAGATGCATTTTAGAAAACTTTAAGATATAAACTTTTTATTTTTCCTTTTTAATTTTGAAGAATAGAAAAGTGTTCCTCTTCCATTTGTGGCTAAGTAAATTTTTGTTGAACCAATCTTTCCACAGACGACAACTCTGAGCAAAATGTGGAAAAAGTAACTACCTGCAGGCACTGGAGAGTGACGATGATCCAGTAGATACTGGAGGGAATTATGAACAAGGTAACAGTAGGATGTGACTCTCCAGTTGTTGTCATCATTGTTTTAACTGCTTTTAGAATGAGGGCAGTCTGCAGATATGCCACACAAAGCAGTTAAAAGTCATATGGAAACTCATGGACTTACTGACTTGAAAGACCAGGGGCAAAGTCTGGGGCAGCGGCAGCTGTGGGTAAGCGAAGGAGCATGTTACAAAGAAGAAAGGAAAATCACAAGGAAACAATTGCACATAAAAAGCAGTCCAAATCTCTAGATTTCAAAAGGCCAACTAAGGTTTTACCCACACAAGGGAGACAGAATCAGAAGTTTGAGTTCAGCTATGGCTTAACATTATTTTTTTAATAAGAAGAATGAAAATCCTTCAGAGTAACATAATTTAGAATTTAGAGTCTCTACAATGTATCACAATGTTCAAGATACAATCTTATATTACTTGATACTCAACAGAACAGAAAATAATAAACATTCTTAAAAAGAAAGACTGTCAGAGACTAACCCTGAGACCATCCAGATAAAGATTTTGAGGTAGCCATTATAACTGTGCTCAAGGATAGAAAGGAATAGATGGTTAAAACAAATATAGAAAATCTCAGTAGAGAAGTTAAAACTATAACAAATGAAAATTAGAAAACTAAAATATATCTGAAATAAAAATTTTGCTGGATGAGCTTATCAGCAAAATAGAGAAGACAGAAGAATTAGTGACTTGATGACACCTCAATATAAAATATCCAACTGAATAAGAAGGAAGTTGATTCAGAAAAATAAATGATAGAACCTCAGAGAACTGTGAGACAATATCAAAATGTTAAGTGTGTGTGTGTCTCAGAAGGATAAAAATGAGACAATAGAGCAGAAGAAATTTTTGAAGAAATAATGTCTGAAATTATAATTTTGATGGAAGACATAGTTTACAGATTCAAGAAACTCTGTGAACCCTAACAGCGTAAAGTCACAAATACATACATACTAATGCACATACACACACAGACGCCTTAGTACATCATAGACTGACTACTGAAAACTAAAGATAAAGAGAACATCTAGAAAGAAGACAGTGGAAAGTGATAAATTTCATGTAAGTGAGTAACGATTTGAATAACCTCAGGCTTCTTATCAGAGATAGTAGGAGCTAGAAAAAAAAAAAAACAACTTTTCAAAGATACTAGAAGAAAAAAATGTCAACCAAGAATTCTATATTCAATGAAAATATTCCTTAAGAATGTAGATAAATTGAGGACATTTTCCCAGAAATGAAATAAGCTGATCTCTACTATAAGAAATGCTAGAGGAAGTTCTTCAGGCTAAAATAAAACCATAAAGAGACATGAATATACTGGAAGAAGTAAGATGTATTGCATTTACATGTGTTACAATCCCTGTAATATTTCAAAATCGGTATTACAGGGATTACAGCACATGCAAATACACTACATGTGACAGCTGGAGTATCAGAACCCAGGGTGTAGTAAAGTGATTATTCACTTCCAGCATTTGTACGCCATATATAAAGCGGTTTAATATGAACTGTGTAAACTGTGAGGAGGTAAGGATTCATTGTAATTATAGGAGCAACCACAATGAAAGACATATAATAAGTAAAATAAAATAAAATTTCTAAAAAATTTATATTCCAAAAGAAGGCCAAAAAGGAGAAAGGGAAGTACAAAAACAAAGGAGATCAATGCAACTCATAATAGGAAAATGACAGACATAAATCCAACTATATCAAGAATTACATTAGACCACCATTAACTCATAAGGCAGAAATTCTTGTAAGAAATAAAAAACAAGATCCAACTTTATGCTATCTACAAGAGAAACATATTAAAAATAAAGAAGTAGGAATGTCTTGGCTGACAAAAGTATACCTACCATGCAAGCAGTGCACATAAGAAGGCTGGAGTGTTTATAGTAAGATCATGTAGATTTCAAGGGAAGGAATATAACCAGATAAAAACGATGAAATTTCAGAACATCAGGAAGACAAAGCAATCATTAAAGTATATTTATCAAAGGATTAAAGAGAATGAAAAACTACTCATATCCTTAAAAAGATTATTAAGTATACTGAAACTAGTCAATTTTAACACAAGAAATGAGATACCAATCTCACTTACATATGCAAAAATTTTCAATAAGCTATCAGCAACTTAATATTGTTATTATAATAAAAAATTATAGTAAGAAGTGTTCATCTCAGAAATATAAAGATAATACATCACAAAACATAATACAACACATTTACATATTCTTTTAATAGGTAAACAAAACAGTATGCTTATAATGGCAAAATTAATTTTAAAAATGTAATACTGACTCATTAAGAAAAATAACAACAAAAGAGGACATTTTCAAAGCAGGAACAGAAAGGATTTTTTTCCTCTAAAATAGAGTTTCTAGTAAAAACTTTAACATGCATCAGACTTAAATGATGACAAGTTAGAAAAAGCATTCCCATTAAACATAGGAAGAAGAACCAAGGTATTTGCAATGTTCTGTTACATTAAACGTTATACCAGAGGTATGTGTAAAGATAAAGATTTTATGAGGAGATATTCCAAAGACAGATTTGTGATTCCTTGGGTGTGACACTGTTGGATGTGAATCTAAAAGCTTTTATGGAGCAATGTCAAATTTGTGAGCTACATGGAGATGGATGTCAGATTATAATGCGCTTTTGTATGTGCTAGCATAGATGTGAAACTCTCAATCTTAATATTAGCTTTGAAAATGTTAAATTGAGAATCCTGTTAACCCACATTTTATGAATTGGCATATTGGGTTACTGCAAGATATATTTGATTTTCAGCATAGTGCCAAAACAAAAGATTTTTTAAAACTTTAAAAATGCATATATTTTTTAAAATTTATTTTGTTTTAAAGTGCATTTTAAATGTCATTTCTCATTTAGTAAAATTGTCAAATTTATATGGAAAATTTTAAGATAAAAAAATAGGCAAAGAATGGGAAAGAGACAAAATTGACAACATTTATATTCAATTTACTATTCTAAGTGTATAATCCAAGAAACCATACAGATAAATTACCAAAACTTGTAAGAACATATGACATAGTTTCTGGATTACTATATAAGTGAATAATTATATAGAAAATAAGTAGCATTCTAAGCGCCTTTAATAATTAAAGAAGGACTTCCACAACAAAAGACTAGCCACAACTGGATTAACAATCCCTGCTAAAATCACTAAAAATAATCAAAATATATGTTTTAAAAGCCGTTTCAGACTTTGGACAACAGGTAGCCCAGGATACCGACGAGGTGGCCTGTGAGAGGCCCAGGCCAATGCCTGGAACAAGTTTCAAAGCCACAATGTGAGGAGCAGGGATGAGGCAGTGCAGTGCTCTGCCAAGCTGAGGAGGCAAGCACTGGAGTTTGGGCGAAGCACTGCTGAAGACGGAGCCCTGGAGATCTGCAAGAGGGTCTCCTTGAAACTTCCGCTGAGCACAGTTCTGCACACGCATGTATAGATTTACTCAAGATGAAGAAAGAACCAAATGAACAAAGCATACTACGATGCTGAGAACTCATAAATGAGAGTAGGAAATATTGCTAATTGAAAGAGCATTGAGACAGAGTCCTCAGAAGGAATTTTCTCAGTAGTGGGGACAAATTAGCTGTAAACTCAAAGCCGCTCTGATATTGCTATAACAAAGTTTAAAAGCAACTCTCCAAAGGCACACTGAGTACAAAACATCTCATTGTAACCCAGGGTACTGCCCAACAGTATTCAAGGGAATAAAATAGTTTGTATATATTTTTTGTTACAGGAATATATTGTATTCCTTTATACATCATATTGTATTTATTTATTTGTTTATATGTTTTTTATTGTACTTTAGGTTCTAGGGTACATGTGCAGATCATGCAGGATTGTTGCATAGGTATGAAATGATATATCATCCTAAATTAGAGGATGAAGTTACAGATGGATATTATAAACTCTAGAAGAGCCACTAACACTATTTTAAAAAGGTATAACTAATAAGCAAATGGAGATAAAATAGGACTATAAAATATAATCAATCTAGAATAGGGAAGGAAAGAAAAAGGGAGCAAAGAAACAAATGAAAAAATGACACAAATTGCAAGATGACAGATTTAAACCTAATCATGTTATAATCATGTTATATATAAATAGGCTAAATATTCCTATTACAAAACAGAGATTGTTGAGTAAAAAAATAAGACCCAACTACCTGCTGTCAGCAAGAAATCCACTTCAGATATAAAGATGTAGATTCATTAAAACTTATAAGTCAATGTCATAAATATACATGTAATATGTTCACACTAATTAAAAGAAAGCTAGAATGATTATCAGAAGATGTTGACTGCAGAGCAAAGACTATTACCAGAGATAAAGAGGCTGAATTCACAATATTATAAGGGTAAAATGGTTGAGGGGACGTAAGATTAGTCTATGTGTGCATCTGGGAGCCCAGCTTCAACATATACAAAACAAAAATTAGTAGAACTGTATGGCTAGATATACATACCAACAACTGTATTTCCAAAGTTCAACAACTTATTCTCAATCATTAATAGATCAAGTAGAGAGAGTAAGGCTCCACAAGAATTGAAAACATCACCAACCATCTTGACATTTATCGAGCAATTCCACACAATAAGAGCAGGAGGTATATTCTTTTTGGTTTTCCATGGGACACTGAATAAGACAGATCATAAAACAGATCTCAATAAATGTAAAAACATTAAAACCACACCAAAGAATGGTCCATGTCCACAAATGAATTAAAGTAGAAATCAGGCCCAGCAGATAGCTATGTGCTAGATGGCAAAGAGTTTGAGTTCTAACAGGAAAATCAAGGCCTGGAAAGGCAAATAAATCCTTATTTTCTGTCTTCACTCATGTAATAAAGGTGTTTATTATTCTGTTCCCCCCCAAAAAAGAAATCAATAGCAGAATATTTAAAATATTCATCCATATTTTCAAACCAAACAATACACTTCTAAATAATTCATGTCAAAAAAGAAATGACCAGGGAAGTAAGAAAGTATTTTGAACTGAGTAGTAATGAAGCACAACACGTCAAAATCTAAAAACAGAACTACATAATGTTTAGAGAAAAAAAATCATAAAATTAAATCTCATATTAGAATGAAAAATTTGTCGAATCAATCATTTTGAAGTTTCTATCTTAAGAAATATTCAGTCTTCAAGAGGGTGGAATAGAACCTTTCAGCAGTTGTCATCAATTTGAACAAATATCCACACTTGAAAATACGTCTGCAAGAATTAAAGAATCCAGGTGAGAGACTATGGCAACTGCGTGTAGTACAGAACTAAGAAATGCATTGAAGAGAGTGAAAAGGACAGTTTCATGTGACCCACGTCACCCTTTCCCAAGCCCAGGCAGCACAGCACAGACATACCCTCTGTGTGAGAAAGGAGAGTGAAGTCATCACCCAACTTTGTGTGGACACCAGCACCAGGCACACCCCAGAGAAACCCAGTGCCGGGCTAATTCCAGCAGCCCCAAGATCCAGATTAGCCTCTGCAGATGCAGGCTGAAAGTCTGCCCAGCATCAAGCTGGCCCTTGCTGCCCCAGGCTCTCGGCTGGCTCCCATGGCCGCGTGCTCCCAGCTGTTCTAGCCCCCAAACCCATTTCGGTGCCAGAGACCTAGCCACTGTAGACCCAGCCTTCAGGCCAGCACCCACAGACCCAGTCTCTTGGTCAGCCTCCATATACCCAGGCTCTATGCTAACCCCATCATCTCAGGTACTAGGCCAGCCCCGTGGACACAGGCTCAAGACTGGCCTTTGCAGACCCAGGTTCCCAGGCCTGTCCCAGCACCAAGACAGCTCAAGCTCCAGGTCAGTCCCCACATCCACAGGCTTCAGTGAACCCAAGGTCCAGTCCTGTTCTAGTAGATTCAAGGGGTAGACTCACCCCAAAGTCAGCAGAAGGAAGGAAATAATATCAGAGCAGGAATAAATGAAATGGATATTTTAAAAATCAGTATAAATATCAGTGAAACTAAGAGATGGTTTTTCGCAAAGATAAGAAAAATTGACAAGCCTTTAGCTAGACTAAAGAAAAAGACTCAAATAACTAAAATGAGATATGAAAAAGGAGGCATTATAACTGACACCACTGAAATACAAAAAATTATAAGAAAAAACTATGATCCATTATACATTGCCAACAAATTGGATAACACAAAAGAAATGAATAAATTCCTACCACCAAATCATACAACCCACCAAGACTGATTCTTGAAGAAATAGAAAATTTAAATAGAACAATAATGATTAAAGAGATTGAATCAGTGATCAAAATATCTCTCAACAACAACAAAAAAAGCTCAGGTCTTGATTACTTCACTGGTAAATTCTAGCAAACATTTAAGGAAGAATTAATATCAATTCTTCTCAAACTCTTCCAAAAACTTGAGGGGAAGGAAATACTATTAAATTCAATTTATGAAATCAGCATGATTCTAATATCAAAGCCAGAGAGGGACACTGCCAGAAAAGAAAATTACAGACCAATATCCCTGATGAACATAGATGCAAAAATCCTTAACAAATACTAACAATCCAAATTCAGCAGCACATTACAAGGATCATTCATTATAATTAAGTGAGATTTTCACCTGGAATCTAAGGATGTATCAACATATACAATCAATAAATGTGATATACAGCATTAGCCATATGAAAGATAAAAATCATATGGCTATCTTAATATATACAGAAAAATATTTTGAAAAAAATCAGCACCCTTTCGTCATAAAAATTCTTAACAAATTAGGTATAGAAAGATTATACTTCAACATTATAGATATCATATATAACAAGCCCACAGCTAACATATTTAATGGTGAAAAAGGTGAAAAACTAAAAAGTTTTCCCCCAAGATAGAGAACAGAACAAGGAAACCCACTCTCACTACATCTATTCAGTATAGTATAGGAAGTCCTAGCCAGAGTAATTAGGCAAGAAAAAGAAATGAAAGGCATCTACATTGAAAAGAAAGAAGTGTAACTGTTTCTGCAGATGACATTTTTTATGTAGAGAAAATCCCTAACAACTCCACCAAAAAGCTGTTAGAACTAATAAACAAATTCAGTAAAATTGCAGGATGTAAAATCAACATATAAAAATCAGTAGTAATTTATATACTAACAACAAACTATCTGAAAAAGAAATTTTAAAAAAGATCCCATTACAACAGCATCAAAAAGAACAAAACACTTATTCATACGTTCAACCAAGGAGGCGGAAGATTTGTATGTTGAAAACTATAAAACTTTGATACAAGAGATTGAAGAAAACATAAATAAATAGGAAGACAGGCCATGTTTATGGATTAGAATTTATAGTGTTAAAATGTCCATACTAACTAAAGCAATCTACATATTCAATGAAATCCCTATCAAAATTCCAATGGCATTTTTCTCAGAAAAAGATAGAAAAAAAAATCTTGAAATTTGTATAAAACCACAGAAGACTGTAATTAGCCAAAGCAACACTGACCAAGAAGAACAAGGCTGGAGGCATCACACTACCTGATTTCAGAGTATACTACAAAGATACAGTAAGTCAAACATCATGATACTGGAATAAAAAGACACATATAGAACAATGAAACAGAATATAGAGTCCAGAAATAAATCAATGCCTTTTAGTCAATTAATCTTCAGCAAAGATGCCAAGAACATGCAATAGGAAAAGGACAGTCTCTTTGATAAATTGTGATGGGAACCTGGATATCACATGCAGAAGAATAAAATTGGACTCATCTTATACCATATACAAAATCAACTCACAATAGATTAAACCTTAAACTTAAGACCTGAATCTTTAAATTTATTAAAAGAAGCCATAGGAAAAAAGCTTCTCAACACACAACTGGCCAAAGATTTTTGGATATGACCCCAAAAACACAGGCAACAAAAGCGAACCTAAACAAACAGGATTGCAGCATACTGAAAAACCTCTGCACAGCTAAGGCAATAGTCAACAGTGTGAAGACACAGCCTGTAGGATAGGAGACAGTATTTGCAAACATACATCTGATAACGGGTTAATACCCAAAATATATAAGGAACTCAAATAACTCAAAAGCAAGAAAACAAATCACTGAATTTGTTTTAAATGAGCAAAATATTTGAACTGACATTTCTCAAAAAGACAAGAGCCAATAGGTGTCTGAAAAAAAAATCCTTATTATTACTAATCATCAGGCAAATGCAAATTAAAATCCCAATGAGATAATAACAGCTTATATTTGTATACTGTATATATAGGCCAAACATTGTTTCAAAAGCTTTATGTAAATTAAGCCATTTAATCCCTACAACATTCCAATGAGGTAAGTGATATAACTAATACCATTTTACTGAGAAGTTAAATAAATAATTTGCTGAAATTCAAACAGCAAATCAGTTGAGAGCTAGGATTTGAATCTAGGAAGACTGGTAGTCATTTCACAAAAAAGAAAACAGAAATGGCCAGTAAACTTAAATATATATGGTCTCAAAAATAATATGCGAAATATAAAAAGTGCCATAATACCATGTGCTAGCAATGAAACAAAGAAATGAAAGCGGGTATACATGGCTGGTGTGAAATGCATTAAGATGACAAGAAACACACATCAAAATGCAATAAATTTGAACATGACATATTTTTATCCAAACAATTTTACTTTAAGAAGACAAGAATAAAAACATATTGTCATGTTTTTACTTGTAACAAAATACTGCAAATGACCTAAGTGCCCTGCACTGGAAAAGTAAATGGAAAAAACAGCATGGCATATTCATAAAATGGAGCAATGTGCTAACAGAGATAATATATGAACTAGTAGTACCTGTACCATTTCAGATGTGCTCAAAAATATATTCTGAAGTTAAAAACACATAGGGTTGCAGAATGATACTAATTTTGTGAAACTAGGAAGTCTCAAAGCTTATTCTACTGATTTGATTTTGAAACAGGAAGTAAAAGTATAAGAAACATTTGCGAGAACAATAGACATCAAACCAAGGAACTTGGCTCCCTCTGAACAGGAAAGATGGGAATCTCTAGTAGAGAAAGTCACAGTACACTACTTCATGCGCTAATGGGTTGGGGTTTGAGGTTTTAAGATCGTAGGACTTGAGTCTACTTGAAGGATGAAAATTTTCTTCCAGTAACATGACTTTACCCTATTTTTTGTGAAATGATCTTTCTTGATCTGCTTTGTATTTTAAACCAGACTCACGCCCCTTTATTAACTGAAGATGACTCAACCCAACTCTCTGGGATCACACATAAATGTTTTCCTTTTGATCTCAACTTTTCTCCTTATCATTGGGTGTGGAAAAGAGGAGATCGCAGCAGGGAAGTTTTTGTTCTTGTTCACGAGCTAACAATGACAAGCTTCTTAAAAGTGAATCACGGTAGCATCACAGAGTTAGGACAGGTGCTGTAACTAGGAGCTGACAAAATTAAGTACCATAAAAGAATTGTAACTTTAAATACTGAAGTGCTTCTGTATGCTCAAATTATACCACATTCCTGTTTCAAAGCAGTTTCACATAATCTCATTTAACACTTTTAAAGCCAGAGTAGTTGAACTGAGTATATCACACCCCTGTTATGGCTTTTTCTTGGTTATAGGACAAAATGAAAAGGACTTTTATTATCTGGCTCCAATTATGCTTTCAAGGTTAAGTCTTCCCATCTGGTAAGATTTTTCTTCTTTACAAAATGCCCCAACTGAGGCACCTGCGTGCTAGGCACAGGACGCTGCCTGTTTGAAATATCCTTTGCTTCTGCTGGAAATGCGGTTCCCACACTGAACACACGGGCCAACTCGCAGCTCTAAAGTGCATGTTTGTCTCTACCAGGGGACTAAGAACCAGCTCCGAGGATGAGAGCAATTTCTTACTCATGTTTATAAAGTGCTATGCAGAAAATATCAGCGCTATGGGAAAGAAAGAGACCAGGGTAGAAAAGCCATTTGAATCAGATGAGCTTGAAGAAAAGACACTTTAGATAAGACCTGATGTCAAAGTGTCGTAAGAGGAGGGAAGAGAAAATCGAAGGTACTGACAGCACTTATTAAGCATGCCCTAGGCCGAGCAAAGCCAAATTTAAACATAATTTTGTGTGTCGAAACACATTATTTTCCAATCTGTTAATGTGTGGCCATTCTCACATACACAACAAAGCTAACTGATTATTTATTCAACCGTATGCTTTGTTACAGGAGCCTCCGTCGTTAAAAAGAATACTTATTTTCGTATCTGAAAAGTTGCCAAGGCAAACACACACCTGGCCATGCATAGTTAGTTTTGTTACTGTTCTTAGGTTTATTTGAAACTTAAACTTACAAAGGAAAGAAAATCAATGGCTTCTCAGAAAAAGGAAAAAAAAATAAATGTAGGTGGAAGAGGAAGAATACATAGGACTGTAATAGGTTTGGCACGGATCTCATGCTGCTGAAGAAAATGAGCCTTGGGATTCTTTGGAATGGATTTGCAGAACAGACAAAGAAATGGTTACAAAACACACTGCTGAATGGAGTAGCCAGTGAAGATACCCAAAGGAGAAGAAAACTACAAGTTTGAATAAAAAGTTGAACAAAATGAACTTTGGATACCAATAATCTTCAGTGAATGGGTAAAGAAGAAAAAAACCTTTCTCTAGTTCTGTTTCAGAGGCAATAATACCGGCATAGCAAAAGTTAAGCACGAATGAAATCTGTATTTATCTATTTTTTGAAAGGTAATTGCAAGTCTTATTTTCACTGCACTATTTCCAGAGTATAATAATTTCAGCCAAAGTTAACTTTCAATGATCAGTCTTTGCTGTCCAGCTCTGCATTGCTCAGGTTTATTAATCATTAATTAATCACTCAATCAATTCCTTCTGTTTCTTTCCCACCTGGAGCTCTGCTGTCAGAGTTCACGTGGCCAGTGAGCAGTGGCTCACGCAGGACTCCACACCTGTAGCTACCCTGGGAGCTGGCTGCAGTCTCTTCTCAGAGGCCCTTGTTCCTACAGGCATTTGCTCTCTGCTGTGTAATTTATAGTTTAAGTCAAATGATTCCAAACATGTTCTCTAACATTTGGATAAAATCTGTCTAGTACTTTCTTGTGACACAGAAACACAGAGGGAAAATATTGCTATATTTATGCAAATAGAGAATCTTTACTCTGAGGTTTTTCTTAAATTCACAGTCACCCATATGCCAAGTGGATTTACTGTTCATTACTCGGCGTCTTTACAGTTTGTAACTCAGATCACGTTTTCCTTCATGGAACCTGCTTACTGAATACTTGTGTGATGATTTGAACTCAATTAGCTACTTATTACTAAGTTCTATTTTCCCCTTTGGGGCTAGCATGTCAAAGACTATAAATTTTTTTAATATAGTAGATTGCTTTTAATTGTATTAGTTGAAGGGCAGTCTTTATATATAAAATAGTGAATTATAGTTAAGGAAGCAAGGGGCATTGTATCTTAAGTTTTAACTGTTCAATAGATCACCTAATAGTTTTTTTAAAAAGTTAATAGGAATGTATGATCTTATCCACAAGCCTTAACAAATGGGCATTAAAATATTCCTCCCTTGGTTTTTCTGACTCGCACTTTTTTCTGTTTTGTTTTTGCTTTTGTATTTTTTATTCTGTTGGTTACCCCATGTCCAGATTATTTGCAGCTATCTTCTGTCCTTAATATATTGATGTCTGGGGGTGGTTCTAACCTAAGCTCTATTTTTTTCCCATTCTTTCCATTCTCTAATTATACATTCTGTTGGCTTTGATTACTACGTATATTAATAATTCCACCACGCCATCTCTCTCTTCACCCAGTTCTTTTTCTGAACTTCAGACTCTACTGCTTATTCAAGCTCTCCATTGTTTACCTCACAGGAATCTCATGGTAACTTCTTCAAACTGAGTGTCTCTGACCCTCCTCTCCACTGGCTTCTCTGCAGATGCTTTTCTCCGTGAGTGGCATCTGGTTTCCCAGCTGCTCACACCATGTTTCTAGGCTGTCGCGTTGCTCTTTCCCATCCTACACTCCCCATCCCGGAAATCACACGGGCTCCTCAGTTTCATCACTAGCTACACCAGCCCGGCGCTTCCCCCGTCCTGGCCTCACTGTGCGGCCGGCTACCCTCATCTCTTACAACGTCATTGCAATTTACCTCCCTGCTTCTAACTTGACCTTACTTCAGTCCACTTTCCACACTGTATCCAAGGGATCTTTGTAAAATTCTAATCTGATTGTGCCATTCTTTGCTTGATACCAATCAGTAAATTCCCAAAGCTCTTAAGTAAATCTAGGTAAATTGTTTATAAATTCCTTCACGTTATCATCCCCGTTTACTTTTCTAACCTTATTTCTACCCGACCAAAACACCTTTAAATGCAACAGTCCCACAATTCTGAATTCCATTTATTTTTTGAGATATATTTGCTATTGATTCTGCCCAGAATACTGAGGATAGTCCCAGTACCTCCCTGCCTCTCATGCTCATTTTTAACCAACTTCTACTCATCTTTATTTTTCATATATCATCTTAGATATCATTTCTTCTGAGATGCAATCTTTAGGTCCTCAAACCTGATCTAGGTGTCTCTCTTACATACTTTAATTTCTTCATCATATCAAATATAGTACTGAAATATTATTTTTCAATAATGCTTAACACTGGTTTTCTTTTTCTTTTTTAACACCTGGAATACTTTCACTAACTAACTTATGATCATTGAGTTTCTTGACTGGGGTCCCACACTTCCTTTAAAGATGGATATTAGATTTGGAATAACCTCATGGGTGATTCTGATACATCTTTGGGGCAACATCTCTGACTACACATTGAGAAGCACTACTTATTGGAATTCTTGTTTATTTATTCATATTCTACATTAGTCTGTAAGCTAGCTCTATGAGGCTTGTGACTCTAAAAATCTTACTGCCATATCTCCAGTACTTATCAGGTACTTTGCAAGTAACAGGAATTCAACAAACAGGTTATGGAGTCATTGAATGAACAGCTTTTGTCAATGAATGAAATGTTCAGGAGCACTTTCAAGGGAAGGAAAATAATCCGACAGAAATGTCAGATTTGTGTCTACATAATTAATTTCTACTGTTATTCCAGGAATGTGACCAAAATGTATTACATCTGTGCTTAAGAACAGTAAAGAACTTAAAAACTGAAAAGCTTTAAAATGTGTATATAGCAATTCTAATTCTGGGAATTTATACTGGCAAAACATAAAAATTAGCATTAATATTTAATTACCTTGAGTTTTTATAATGGTAAAAATTGTGAGTGACCTAAATGATCAATAATAGAGGATTGATTTATGAACCTACAGTACATTTATATAATAAACTATAATTTAGACATTAAATCATATTTTTAAATGTTATACTTTTTAAAAAACACATTATTTTAGGTTCGGGGTATATTGAAGGTTTATTATATAGGTAAACTCATGTCACAGGGGTTTGGTATACAGATAATTTTATTACCCAGCTGCTAAACCTAGTAGCCAACAGGTATTTTCCTTAACCCTCTCACTCCTCTCCCTCCTCACCCTCAAGTGGGCCCCAGTGTATGTTGTTCCCTTCTTCTTGTCCATGTATTCTCATCACCTAGTGCCCACCTGTAAGTGAGAACAGGTGGCATTTGGTTTTCTGTTCCTGCGTTAGTTTGCTAGGTATAGTGGCCTCCAGCTCCATCTGTGTTTTAGCAAAGTACGTGCTCGTGTTCATCTTTGTGGTTGCATAGTATTCTGTGGTGTATATGTACCACATTTTTTAAATGTAATCTGCCACTGATTCCTTGTCTTTGCTATTGTGAATAGTACTGCAATGAACATACATATGCATGTATCTTTATGGTAGAAAGATATTTATATTCCTTTGGGTATATACCCAGTAATGAGATTGCTGGATCAAAGGGTAGTTCTGTTTTTAGCTCTTTGAGGAAGTGCCACACTGCTTTCCACAGTGGTTGAACTAATTCACATTCCCACCAACAATACAAAAGTGTTTCTTTTTCTCTACAACCTCATCAGCATCTGTAATTTTTTTTGCTTTTGACCATAGCCATTCTGACTGGTGTCAGATGGTATCATATTGTTGTTTGAATTTGTATTTCTCTAATCATCAGTGATGTTGAGCTTTCTTCATATGCTTTTTGGCTGCATGTATGTTTTCTTTGGAAAAGTGTCTGTTCATGTCCTTTGCCCACTTTTGATGGGATTGTTTTTTTCTTGTAAATTGTTTAGGTTTCTTATAGATTATGAATATTAGGCCTCTATTGGATGCATAGTTTGCAAATATTTTCTCCCATCCTGCAGGTTTTTTACTCCATTGATAGTTTATTTTTCTGGGCAGAAGATCTTAAGTTTAATTAGATCCCATTTGTCAATTTGTGCTTTTGCTGTGATTGTTTTGGTGTCTTCATCATGAAATCTTTGCCATTTCCTATGACCAGAATGGTTTTGCCTAGGTTGTCTTTCAGAGTTTTTATAGTTTTGGGTTTTACATTTAAGTCTTCAGTCACCTTGAGTTGATTTTTGTATATGGAGTAAGGAAGGAGTCCCATTTCAATCTTCTGCAAATTGCTAGCCAGTTATTCCAGCACTATTTATTAAATAGTGAATCCTTTCTGAATTGCTTTTTTTTTTTTTTCAGCTTTGTCAAAGATCAGATAGTTGCAGGTGTGTGGACTTATTTCTCCATTTTCTATTCTTTTCCATTGGTCTATGTGTCTGTTTTTGTACTAGTACCATACTGTTTGGGTTACTGTAGCTCTGTAGCCTAGCTTAAAGTGGGGTAACATGATTTCTCCAGCTTTGTTCTTTATGCTTAGGATTGCCTTTGCTATTCAGGCTTTGTTTTGGTTCCATATTAATTTTAAAATAAATTTTTCTAGTTCTGTGAAGTTTCTAGTTCATTGGTAGTTCGACAGGAATAGCATTGAATCTATAAATTGCTTTGGGTAGTGTGGCCATGTTAATATTTATTCTACCCATGAGCATAGAGTGTTTTCCATGTATTTGTCTCATGTCTGAATTTTTTGAGCAGTGTTTTGTAATTCTCCTTGTAGAGATCTTTCACTTCCCAGATTAGCTTTATTCCTAGGTATTTTATTCTTTTTGTGGCAATTGCAAATGGAACTGCATTCCTCATTTAGCTCTCACCTTGGCTATTGTCAGCGTATAGAAATGCTATATGAGCTTTGTCCATTGATTTTGTATCCTAAAACTACTAAAGTTGCTTATCAGCTGAAGGAGCATCTGGGCTGAGACTACGGAGATTTCTAGATATAGAATCATGTCATCGACAAAGATGGATAGTTTTGTGTCCTTTCTTCCTCTTTGGATGCCCTTTATTTCTTTCTCTTGCCTGATTACTCTGGCCAGGATTTCCAATACTATGTTGAATAGGAGTGGTAAGAGAAGTCATCTTTGTCTTGTGCTAGTGTTTAAGGGGAATGCCTCCAGCTTCTACCCATTCAGCATGATGTTGGATGTGGGTTTGTCCTATGTGGCTCTTATTGTTTTGACGTATGTTACTTTAATGCCTAGTTTATTGAGAGTATTTAATATGAATGGATGGTGAGTTTTACCAAAAGCCTTTTCTGTGCTTACTGAAATAATCAGGTGGTTTTTGTCTTTAGTTCTGTTTATGTGATGAATCACATGTATTGATTTGCATATGTTGAACCAACCTTGCATCCAGGGATAAAACCTACTTGATTGCGGTAAATTAGCTTTATTATTTGCAGCTGGGTTTTGTTTGCAAGTATTTTGTTGAGACATTCTGCATCAACATTCATCAAGAATGTTGCCCTAAAATTTTCTTTTTTCCCTTTGTCTCTGCCAGGCTTTCCTATCAGGATGATGCTGGCCTCATAGAATAAATTGGGGAGGAATCTCTCCTCCTTAGGTTTTTGGAATAATTTTAGCAGGAATAGTACCAGTTCTTCTTTGTACATCTGGTAGAATTCAGCTGTGAATCCATCTGGTCCTGGGCTTTTTTTGGTTGGCAGGCTATTTATTATTGTAAAATCATATTTTAGAAGTGTCTATTGATACACATTTAATAATATATAATAGACAAAAAAGATTACCAAATAATATACACGTAATTTCAGTTGTTAAGTTTATATTTTATATATTTAATATATTACATAAGAAAGTGTTCACTTATATGTACAATCATATTTATAATTTTTATCATCCTAGTATAAAATAATTTTGTATATTATCTCTGTTTTTTGGTTTTAGTCATTTTTTTTAGTCACTTTTACTATGAAAGTGTGTTTCAAAAATCACAACATGTTCCCACTAAACATTAAAGTATGTAGAAATCACATAGGAGAATTTGCTCAAATTTTTACTGAAATCTTCATCCATCACTTCCCACTAACCCAGTGTTTTTCTCAAGAGGACCACACAATTGCCTATTATCAAGAAGAGATACTTTCAAAAAACTGAAGGGAGCAGTTTTATGCTGTGTCACAGCAATTTCAGTGTTTTCCTAGTTCAATATAAGTTGTGGATATTTCCTGAAGGATAGTGTCTTGTTAATGGAAATGCACCATGCTTAATTGGATGGTAACCTGGGATGTAATGTTAACTAGATAAAAAAGGCAATCTGTGCCTGAGGCTCTTCTGGCAGGAAATACTTGAAGCTTAAATAGTTTTCATTACTAGAATTTGCATGACAACGGTTTTTAGTAACATACAAAGAAAAAAGGTTACTTAAAATACTATTAATATACTTTTCTTTAAAAGAAAAAAAGTACTACTAGATAGTGTTACTTAATATTAAAATGAACATTGTAAGAATTCTTACACATCTTACAGTGTGAGGAAAAATTATCGTATTTTTATTGTGTTATTTTAGACTTACTGTCTTTATATTTTAGTTAAAACTTTCCTGACACTTTTATTATTATAAATAGACTAGTGTTACGTACTCTACCAAAATTATTGCTTTAGGGTAAAAGCACGTATTGAATAGTTTAGACTAAGGAACTTTGAAGGCTCATTAGTGTTGTTCGTATAAAGTGCCTATGAAATTAGGGATTCTTGAAAGGTGAGTTGTATCTTTTAAGTCAATTGTGTTGTCAGTAATAAGTAACAACTCTACAAGCTCATGCTTTGGACCTTAGCTCTGCAGCCATTCTGTGACCTCCCAAGCATTAGACCCTAGAGTTACTGCTACAGCCGTCACATCTACATCACAGCCCTTAGAGCAATGCTTGTTCCACACAAATCCACACTCTGGACCCTGATTCCGTAACAGTTCTACATGTGCCAGTGCCTAGAACACAAGAGCCACTACTGCTTTAGAAGCATCCATGCCCTGGGTCCTACAGAAACTACAGGTCTCCACATGCTCGTGTTTCAGACCCTGGCTTTCCAGCTGTTCCATAAGCATCTGTTCATTGCACATTGAGACCAACACTGGAGATGGGGTGCCTGCACCTCTCAGGCACCAGTGCCACTGCCATCATGAATATTACCATGAACCAAACCCAAAACCGGGAGGGATCCCATTAGCCATAACTTCCCACATGAGAGAACAAGAAATCAGGAGAGCCCCCAGCAACCTTCATCAACAATTACCCCAACAGCCCTCACCACCACTGTGGACATCTCTGCAGCCTTGGCCACTTGCAATCTTCAACTGATGGAAATGCACAGAGACTGATTTTTTTACCTTTACTGGTTCTGGAATTGCTGCATCCACCCATCAGTACCCTCATACTCACCCATAGGTAAAGGACTTTCCTCACAGCAGCTAGTCTATAAATTCTGGAATAGGTGACTGCCCCAGCAAATATGCAGATATCAATTCAAGACAAAAAAANAAAAAAAAAAAAAAAAAAAAAAACGGAAAAAAATCAAGAAAACATGACACTGCCAAAGGAAAACCATAATTTCCAGTAGCTGATGTTTCATAATGGATATCTATAAATTGCCACAGAAAGATTTCATAATAAATGCCTTAAGAAAGATCAAGCTATAAGAAGACTCATATGGTATCAAGAAAACAGTATATGAACAAAATGGAGTAAACAAAGAGATATAAAATATTTTTATAAAAAACAACAAAAATTCTGAAGCTAAAGAATTCAATGAATGAAATGAAAAAATATAACAGTGACAAAGCAGACTTAATTAAGCAGAAAAAAAATTGCAAGCTCATAGACAGGTCATTTGAAATTACCCAGCTAAAGGAACAAAAAGAAAAAAGAGTGAACATGAGTGTGGAAAGCCTACAGGATTTATGAGATACCATCAAGCAGTCCAATTTACACATTATGATAATATAAGGAGAAGAGAGAGAAAAAGAAATAATGGCTGAAAATTCCTGAAATCTGAGAAATTATATATACATCAGGATGCATTAAGATCAAAATTTCCCAAACAAATTTAACCCAAAGATATCTCCACTGAGGCACATTATAATAAAATTTTTAAATATCAAAGAAAGAGAGATTTGGAAAGCTTCAAGAGAAAAGAAACTCTTCACATACATGGAAAACTTCAGTTGACTACAGAGGATTTCTTAGCAGAAACTTTTCAGGCCAGAAGAATAGGCTGATAAATCCTAAGTGCTAAATAAAAGAAGAAGAAAAAGGAAGAAATGAAGGAGAGATAAAGACTTTCCCAGACCAGAAAATCAAACAACAAGAAAAAAAAAAAATGAGGGAGTTTGTTACCACAAAACCTGCCTTACAAGAAAGTTCTCCACACTGAAATGAAAAGACCTTAGAAAGATGAAAATATATGACAGCATAAAAATCATTTGTAAAAATGAATACAGAGTCAAATTCAAAATATTCAAATCCTGAATAGTGATAGATAAATCACTCTTAACTCTGGTATAACAGTTAAAAGACAAAAGTATTTTTAAAAACTATAGTTAAAGTAATTTGTCAAACTTATATAATAAAAAAATATGTGAACGGTGAGATCTAGATGTCTAAAATATGTGTTGGGGGAGTGAAGGAAAGAAACAGCAGAGTTTTTGTATGGGATTAAGGTTAACTTGTTATTAGTATAAAATAGACTGTTATAACTCTAATGTGTTTTGTTAGACTCACGGTAATTGCACAGGAAAACCTATAGCAGATATAAAAAAGATAAAGAGTAAGGAATCATCATATATCACTACAGAAAATCAATGACAAAGGAATTTTGCAAGAAAGGAAGAAAGAAGCAAAGGAACTACAAAAGAGCCAGACACAATTCACAAATGGCAATAGTAAGTCCATACCTATCAATATTTACTTTAAATATAAATGGATTAAATTATTGAATCAGAAGACACAGAGTGGATAAAAACAAACAAATGTGAACACATGGACACACACACACACACACACACACACCAAACTATATGCTACCGACAAGAGAGACTCACCTCAGCTTTAATGACATTTGTAGTTTGAAAGTGAAAGGATAGAAAAAATATTTCATGAAATGGAAACCAAAACAATGGAGAGGTTACTATATTAACATCAGACAATACAGGCTCTAAGTCCAAAACTGCGACAAGAGACAAAGAAGGTCACTGTAGACTGATAAAAGCATCAACAATCCACAGTATTTCACAATTGTAAATACATATGCACCTAACATTGAGGCATCTACATATATAACGTAAATATTAGCAGCACTAAATGGAGAAATAAACAACAGTACAACAAATAGTAGCTAAATTCAATACCTCCACTTTCAACAATGAACAGACTTTCCAAAAAGAAAATTAACGAACAAACGCTGGGTTTGAGCTACACTCAGATCAGTTGTCCAAACAGACATATGCAGAACATTCCATCCAACAGTAACAAAATACACATTTTTTCATGTGCATATTAAACATCCTCCAGGACAGATCATAGTTGAGGCAAAAAAAATAGGTCATAGCACATGTAAAAAAATTGAAATCATAGCAAGTATTTTTCCAACTATAATGATATGAAGCTAGAAGTCAACAATAAGAGAAAAACTAAAATTTTGAAATATGTGGAAATTAAACAACACACTCCTAAACAACCAGTGAGTCAAAGAAGACAACAAAAGGGAAATTAAATGATTGTAAAACAAGTAAAAATAAAAGTAAAACACATCAAAACTTATGGGATGCAGCAAAACCAGTACACGGAAGTTTACATTAATAAACTCCTATATTAAGAAAAAAGAAACATCTCAAATTAATAACCTAACTTTACACCTAAATAAAACTAGAAAAGAAAGAACAATCTATACTTAAAATCAGCAAAAGAAAAGAAATAATAAAGATCAGAGCAGAAATAAATAAAATACTTAAAAAACAATGTAAAGGATCAAGAAAACTAATAGATTTCTTAGGTGTAAAGTTAGGTTATTAATTTAAGATGTTTCTTTTTTCTTAATATAGGTGTTTATTAATGTAAACTTCCCTGTACTGCTCATGCTGCATCCCATAAGTTTTGGTGTGTTTTACTTTTATTTTTACTTGTTTTACAATCATTTAATTTCCCTTTTGAAAAATTAAAAACATTAATGAACTTTTATTTAAATTAACTAACAAAACAACAGATAAGTCCCAAATAAATAAAAGTACACATTAAAGAAAAGGCCTTTAGATGACACCACAAAGACACAAATTATTGAAAGAGATTGTCATAAACAATTATATGCCAACAAATTTGATAAGCTAGAAGAATTTGGGTATATTTCTAGAAACACACAACTTGCCAAAACTGAATCATGAAGACATAGAAACCTGGACAGACTAATAATGACTAAGAAAATTTAACCAATAATCAAAAATCTCTCACCAAAGAAAAGCCCAGGACCTGATAAAATTTACTATTTTGTAGACTTCACTGTTGAGTTCAACAGTGAACTCTACTGAACATTTAAGGAGAATTAATGGCAGTAATTTTCAAATTCTTCCAAAAACTTGAAAGAGAAAGAGCACTTTTAAACTTATAAGGCTAATATTACCTTAATACCAAAGCCAAATAAAGACAAAAATATAAAACTACAGGCCAATATTCTTGAAGAACATAGAGGCAAATATCCTTAACAAAATATTATCAACCTGAATTTAACAGCATTAAAAGGATCATATACCTTAATCAAGTGGTATTTATCTCTGAGATGCAAGGATGGTTCAACATACCAAAATCAATAAATGTGATACACATTAAGCATATGAAAAGACAGAGATCACATGATTATCTTATAGATTCAGAAAAAGTATTTACCACAATTCAGTATTGTTTCATGATCAAAGCTCTTAACAGATTGGGTGGAGAAGAAATGTATCTCAACATAATAAAGATAATAGGTCACAAGCTCCAAAATAACAGTATACTCAAGAATGAAAAGGCAAAAGTTTTTCCTCTATGATCAAGAACAAGGTTGCCCACTCTCACCACTTCAACTTAATATAGTACTAGTCAGGGCAATTAGGCAAGTAAGTAAAAAAAAAAAAAAAAAAAAAAAAAGGCATCTAAATTAGAGTGGAAGATGTAAAGTAGTCTCCTGTTGCAAATGATATGATCTATATGTAGATAATCCTAAAGACTCCACCAAAAAAAAAAACTGCTAGGACTAAGAAACAATTTCATTAAGGTTTCAGGATACGAAAGCAACGTACAAAAGGTAGTAATATTTCTATACACTAACTGAAACTATGTGAAAAATAAATTTTTTTAAATCCCATTTAAAATAGCATCAAAAATAAAATATTTGGAAATAAATTTAAACAAGAAGGTTAAAGATTTTTACACTGAAAATTATAAAATTTTGATAAAGAAAATTGAAGAAGACACACAAAAAAGATACATGTAATAAATTATTTAGATAAAAATAAATAAAATACACAAATAAATAAAAAGATGAAATTTCACTCTGACCTGCTTCATCCTGCCTGGGATGTGAATCATCTTTTGTCCAATTTATCACGCTGTATATAATGTCCATGCTTTAATCATCCCCATGGCCTATTCCTGACATCCGACCTGTAACATCATCATGGCTCCAAGATCAGGAACACCCACAGCAGATGATCCTCCTTCTGCCATATCATCAGAAGGTCAATAGTAGTCTAATGCTCCATCCTGCATTATTTACCTCACGTCATCTCATTAGGTCGGCATTTTACCATCACACCTCATCATAAGAAGGGCGAGTGCAGCACAATGAAACATAGGCCGCGCAGTGGCTCACACTTGTAATTCCAGCACTTTGGGAGGCTGAGGTGGGTGGATCACTTGAGCCAAGGAGTTCTAGACCAACCTGGCCAACATGACGAAACCGTCTCCACAAGAAATACAAAAGTTAGCCAGGCATGGTGGCACATGTCTGTAATGCTAGCTACTCAGGGAGCAAGTGGGAGGATTGCTGGAACCCAGGAGGCAGAGGTTGCAATGAGCCCAGATCGTGCCACTGCACTCCAGCCTGGGTGACAGAGTGCAACTCTGCCTAAAAACACATGAAAATTAGAGACCATATTCACACAACTTTAATTACAGTACACTGTTATAACTGTTCAACTTTACTGTCCCTGATTTATAAATTGCACTGTAAGTATGTATGTATAGAGAAAAAGCATAGTGTATATGAGGTTCAGTACTATCTGCGGCTTCACGTATCCACTATGGATACTGGAACAGGTACCCCCCCCACCAAAAAAGGAGGGACTATTCTATAAAGCACATATAAAACCTGATACCAAATAAAACAAATAGCCCAATAAAAATATAGGCAAAGGAGCTGAATAGACATTTTTCCCCAAAAGACATGTAAATGGCTAACAGAAACATAAAAATGTGTTCAGTGTTACTAATCCTCAGGAAAATGCAAATTAAAACAACAATGAGATACCTCATAGCACTGAATAAGACAGTTATTATCAAAAGTCAAAAGATAGCAAGTGTTGGTGAGGGTATGGAGAAAAGGAGCCCCTTGTACTCTGTTGGCAGGAATTTAAATTGAATCAGCCATTATAGAAAACAGTATGGAAGTTTCTCAAAAATTAAAAATGCAATTACCATGTGATTCAGCAATCCCACTTCTGAGTGTATACCCAAAGGAAATAAAACACTGTCTCAAACAGATCTATGCACCCTCATAGTCACAGCGACATTATTCATGGTTGCTAAGATACAGAAACCATCTAATTGTCCATCCATAAAGGAATGAATAAAGAAAATGTAGCATATATATGATGAAATATTATTTAGTCTTACAAAAGAGGGAAATCTTTCCATTTACAACACAATGGAAGAACCAGGACGTCATGGAAATTTAAATAAACCAGTCCCTAAGATCTACCAGTTCTTTTGGCAAATTTCAAGTATACAACACTTTATTATTAATGTCTAGTCATCGTGCCATACGTTACGTATCCACAACTTATTTACCTGAAAGGTTGCATCTTTTGACCACCATCTCACACCACACACACAAAAAACAGGTGAGCTGATGGAGGTGGTATTCGTTTTGTTGTGGTAAGAATTTCACAATATGTAAGTATATCAAAGCATGGCATCGTATATCTCAAATATATATGATTTTGTCAATTATGCCTGAATGAAGCTGGAAAAAAGAAATCTAATAGCTCCACTTAAATCATGTTCAGCTTCAATGACTGTGCTTGCCAAGCAATTTTGTTAAAAGGTGTCACAGTAATCATCATCATCTTTAAAATGGACACCAAAACTCAAAATTAATACAGATGTACATAAAATGATGTCAGTTTCTTAAATACTAGAGCGTTTGGTTTTTAAAACAATAGTCGTGATTTCTATTTTGATTGGGGCTCTGATAGAAGTCAGCCAGATTCACATGCTGCATAAATTACTCACAGATTGTTAATAGAATTTTTTTTTTTTTCTGAAGCTGCAATAACTCATTCAGGCTGTGACAGGACTACGTAACTCCCTGCAGGCAGAATCTCCTAAATGTCAACTCAGAAACAAGATACTTCATGGATCTGTATGAGGTTTTAGCACCATCCTGGGTTTTGAGCACGGGTGCTCCACAGATCTGCGACTGTATTTACAGTAGCATAATGATTCAGTTGCAAGCTTACATCTCATCTCCAGCCCCTAAACAAGCTGCAAACACCCCTGTTCACTACTTATGTGCTGGGCTTGCCCACCTTGTCTCAGATCTATTTTTAACTACGCTTCATCATGCTTCTCCCCATAATTTTATGCTAGGCAGTCACCTCCATTGGAAACATTCAGAAAAAAACAAAAATATATTTAAATTCAAGGAGTGTAAGGAGGAATGATAAAGAAATGAGCAGGGATGTGAACAATTCACATGGTACTAAATATTCTTCCATCTTCCAATTTTCCTCTATGGTAGATTTCCATAGTCGTCCTCAACTTGAGCTTCTAAGATAATAACGCAACAGCAACTCATATCCCTAGATTATCCACAGATCAAGCAGACTGTAGAAGCTGCTGCTGTCTGCCCAAGTCCCCCTTTAGTCCCCAAGGATGTAGTCCCCCAGCTGCATAGAATGCTACAGCTGACAGTCCTCAGTGGTCACCTGTCTCTTGGAATTACCTGTTGGTAGAGAGAGCTGCCTCTCTGACGTCACAATCTTTTCCTAATGGAGTCTGCTTCCAATGCCTGTTAAGGAAACTTGGTAACTCATTCCTTCCGGTGTGGCTTTTGAAGACAGCGGTGAGGGGGAATCCTCTCAATAAGCAGGGCTTCATACACTACACGTGGTCATCTCATTCGTGTAGAAAGAGATGCAGACTCAGCCTCAGTTTGGAATATACACAGACAAGTGGGTGGGTGCTGAATGACACAGACAGATCATCAGAGGTCTAGTGGGAGAGACGAGGAGATCAGAGACAAGAGTATCTGGAGTAAGTTATGTAATGACACTACGGGAGCAGACACAGTGTGGGAAGACCTTTCAGTTGCAGGTTAACACCCACCAGGAATCATCTATTTTGAAAGAGGCGCTAGACAACCAAGTAGACAGAATGACTCAGCCACTAGGTGCCAGCCAGCTTCTGTCATTGGCCACTCCGGTGCTGGTGAAATGAACACATGAAAGGAGTGGCTTCAGTGTCGGAGATGTGGGGTTACGCGTGGGCTCCACAGCGTGGGCTCCTGCCCATCACAGCTGCTCTAGCTCCAGGTGCCACCAAACAGCAAACTTGCCAGCAACAAAGACGACATCCTCATCCCCAATATTGCACCATTTCTTGAGGAGACCATCCTGTCACTCAGAGGCAAGTTCACTGCTGTCTACTCCTTTCATCTTGCAAGGGTCAGTGGTTCATTTTGACAGTAACAAAAAATTTCTGAACATGAATTTGCTTTTTCTGCCCACGTGGTTTCAGCCAACAGCATTGTCGGAACTCTTACAGAGTGTCAGATCTAACAACAGCAATTTCGCTTACGTCGGGCTGAGTGACAACCTTAAAACTAAGCAGGTCCATCAGTGGCTCCCTAATGATGCGACCCGCTGGTCACATCACATGCCACACTGCCCTACTGAGCAACGTGCTAGGATGCTGAAACAGCCTGTTGAAACATAACGGAGGTGCAAGGCCAGACAAGCTTCCCTGTGAGAATGAGGCAGCACCCCCAGGACATAGCATCCACCCTGAATAACGACCATTCGCTGGTTCTGGGTTCGCAATAAACAGAATATATTGATGAGAAACCAAAGTCTGGAAGCAAGAATGGCCTCAGTTAGCAAAATTCCCAATGACTCAATTGAGGGTTGTGTGCTTCTTGTTCCCGCAAGTCTGGGGTCTGTAGGTTTGAAGATCTTGGCTCCCAAAGGAAGAATATTTCTGCCATGAACACATCATCATTTCCCTTCAATCTAAGCTGTGGTAGCTGCCTGGACACATTGTTTCTCATGGCGAGGACCAAGAGACAAGAAGAGGAGTCACCATCCTAACAGAGGTAATGGATTCTGGCCCTCCTTTATCCCCCACCTCAGGAGGAGGAGCTGCTGCTCTGGGGAGGAATATGTTGGCAATCTACCTTTGGAAAGTCCTTGACCAATTGTTTTGGTAGATGGACAAGTATGGCAGCCCCAGCCTGATGCAGGTGTAGTGCCCAGGATTTCGTGTCAGTAGACGACACATCTAGAAGAGCAGAGGTGATATCTGAGGCTGAGTGGAATCTAGGATGGATAGCGGTAGAGCGGGATTGCGTAGTAGGCGAGGCTCTTGAGACCAACTGCAGTGGCCAGGCCTGTAATTTTCCTTGAAGACGCTCACTGGAATCCTTGGAGAGGCTGCCCCAACGTTTATGTAAGGCAGCAGAACAAGCACAGCAGGGAATGAACAAGCAGAATCCTGTCCAGAGTCTCCTGCAGGACTGAAGGGCCTGCTCCTTCCCCTTCTCCTCCCACCACTGGTGGGCATCAGCCTAGAGACGTGCAGCGCACTCCGAGCGCCTCAAGTCTGGGGCTTGACTTGCAGTGCCAGGGTGTTTAACACACTCGAGGAGAGGGTGAACAATTTTGTGATTGAATGACGGTTTTAATTACAGCATAGCAGGGTGCTGACTCTTCTTTTTGGCTTTGGGATAATGTACTTGTTCAAGTCATGCAGTCACCCGTCTTTAGAATCACTAAGACTTGGTCCAAGATAACTTAGTTGACTCAAACACTACATTAATCATGTCATCTGACCCATGAAATAGTCTGCTGGAAAGCAAATTATGTCCTTTCATTAAATAATCTTATCAAGAATGACTACAAAACCCATGAAATAAGTGATTTTTTCTTGATTCCTTTCATAGATTTTGTATTATTCAGAAAGCAATTTTTAAGAAAGTATTTAATTTGGGTACAAAAATAATTATACATTAACATACACTAGATTTTATGTTATGATTGGAAAGTCATATTCATCTGGACACATTTAGGTAGAAACTGTGGGATCTTACGTAAGTTTCCGAGCTTTTTTGTATTTTAATTTCTGTGCCTTATTTGTCTAGTACATCTTCCTTTTAGGGTTGATGTGAAGATTATATGAGTAAGACACTTAAAATGTGCTTGACATAGAGTAAGTAGTCAAGTTATTATTATTTTTGAATGCCTATCATATGTCAGAGAAAATAAGAAGGTTGCACTTGGATACTTGCTTGTACATACATCATCTCATTTAATTTACACAATAACCCTAATGTATAGCTGTTCTTCATGTCACTTATGAGGAAAATGAGGGCCAGAAAAATGGAGCAACTGGCTCAAGGTCACATAGCTAGATACTGGCCAGGCTAAGTTAGCAAAGGTCAAAGTTGGCAGAAACGATCCTGTAGGTATCTTAGGATTTCTTCATGGCCTTTCTTTTCTCAGCTTTATTATGACCCTTTCCATCTGGCCAGATCTTCCGTTTGGCCTGTCCTCCAGAAGTCAAGAGATTAGATCTGAATCTCAGCCGTCTTTTCCTTGATGAAACTGAGAGCCAAAATCCTTTCTTAGAATACATGTCAATATAAAGTTTGATTCTTCCAGCAGCGCTGGGAGCCAGTTCTAAGCTTGTTGATGAATGCCTGTTCCAGCTTATACCTCAAATGTTGCTCTCTGAATAGTTTTTGTTGAATTCAAAGCTGTTTGTATGCTTTTATCCATTTGAGAACAAAATTTTCTGCAAATCCATCTGAGACCTACAATCTATACATGTGGATTTTTTATTGAAAGCAAATTTACCACTCTGTCCTTCAGTTTTTCTTCAAAGTCTCAAGTGTATTGAAGTTTGTTACCTCAGGACTGAATGCCATTTTTTTTTTTTTTTTTCTATTTGAGAGAGAGTCTCACTGTGTTCCCAAGGCTGGAGTGCAATGGTATGATCTCGGCTCACTGCAACCTCCACTTCTCAGGTTCAAGCGATTCTCCTGCCTTAGCCTCCTGAGTAGCTGGGATTACAGGCCCCCAGCTAATTTTCATATTTTTAGTAGAGATGGGGTTTCACTATGTTCGCCAGGCTGCTCTTGAACTCCTGACCTCAAATGATCCACCTATCTCGGCCTCCCAAGTGCTGGGATTACAAGAGTGAGCCACTGTGCCCGGCACATTTTTATATTACAAAATAAAGCTATATATATTCATTTACATATATTTTCAAAGTATTGTCACAGAGTTATTTTATCTAAAGCAAGACATAACTTTCAATATTCAATTAAATTGTTCACTACATTGTATTTATTTAACATTATATCACCATTGGTTCATATTGTATGTCCTCCTTTGAACTGAGTCAAATATTAACTATCAAAAGTTACCTTTCTGATAAAACTTTTAAGCATACTAAATAGGAAATTTATAATGAATCTTAAGTTATAGATCTGTTAAAAATATTTTAAAGGTATATTTCAATTTTTCTGTCAGAGAATATAGCAATCTGATGAAAGATATCTAGTACCTATTTATTAATAGAAAATGACTGAAGTTTAGCATCACTCTTGATAAAGTAATAAATAATTATTTGAAAACCACATACAGATAATAATTGTCTGCATTTATAAGAAAACAGAATAATGTTTTGTTATATCATCATCTATTAGAAACATATAATTTTAAAAAATACAATAACTATAGGTCCATTGAGTTGAATTATTTCATTTAGAAAATAATTTTTAAAAGAAAGCTGATTCAGTTATCAACATAAAAGACTGTGAAATGGAGTTAATATCTTGCTTGTAATGTTTCTAGACTTTTTTTAAAGGGCTAATATTCAAAGAGGAAGAGAGAAAAGCTTTATCAGCCATCAATGCAAACATAAACCAAAATTAGATGCCACTTCACCCCACGTGTGAAATGAATGGCTATAGTAGAAAAGACAGATAATCACAAGTACTGGTGAGGATGCGGTGTGATCGGATCCCTCATGTTCTGCTGGTGGGTATATACAATGTGCAGCTTCTTTGGAAAACAGTCTGGCAGTTCCCCACACACACAGTTAAACAGAGTTACCATATAATCAAGCAATTTCACTCCTAGGCAAATCCCCAGAAAAAATGAAGCCATGTGTTTACACTAAAATCTGCACAGAAATGTATATAGCAGCATTATTCATACTAGCCCCAAAGTGGAAACAACCCAAATGTCCATAAGATGAAGGGACAAGTGCAGTCATTCACACAATGGAATACTATTCAGCAATGAAAAGGAATTAAATACTGATACTCATTACAACATGAATGAATTTTGAAATCATGTTAAGTGAAAGAAGACAGTCACCAAGGATGACTGTATGATTCCACTTATAGCAAATGTCCAGAAGAGGCAAATTGATAGAGACAGAAGCTAGACAGGTAGTTATCTAAGGCTGGGAAATGGGGAGATTTAGGAGCCCTGATGGAGTGCAGAATTGACTTTCGAGATCACAAAAAGTGTTTTAAAATTTGTGATGATAGCTGTACAATTCTGTAAGTATGCTAAAAATAATTCAATTGTACTTTATAAGTGAGTAAATTTTGTGGTGTGAAGACTATATCTTAACAAAGTTGTTTAAAAAAAGAGAAACAGCAAAGTGTATCATACTTAAATGAAAACAATCTTCATCTCTCCAGATTTATTTAAAAATCTTGCCAAAGTGTAATGCATGTAATGAATTAAACCATGAATAATACTTGATTTTAATCATAATTTACTAATTCTTAATCAAAATATATGCTAGATGAATACTGTTCAATTTACAATTACTCTGCATGGGTCTTTAAATAGTATTAAATTACTCTAGGTATGAAAAGTCTTTGAAATAAATATTCCACTTATAGAAATATATGCTTTGGAAATAATTAACCACATATATAACTACTTCACTTCAGGAATATTCATTAATAACGTTTCTGATAATAAAAATTGAAGACAATCAAAATGTCCAACATTAAGCATAAGTTTACACAATTTTACATTATTTAAAGATTCAATATTCTCCCCTTTTAAAAAAGCTATGAATGTGCCTATTGAAATGAAAATGTTTATAATATAAAGTTTAATATTTATAGTTTTAAATGAGCATGTATAATGTGATCTTTTTTCTTAAAGACATGCACAGAATTTTTTCTATTAATAGTAATGGTTATCCCCGGGCAGCATAAGCATATGATTATCATATGTCTCCTTTTATTCATCTGTACTTACAAGTCTTTCTTATAATGAGTATATGCTGATTTGGCAATATGTAAGTTATTTTTAATTTTAAAAAATAACCAAATTGCATTTTAGTGCTAACAGCAAGCAACACAAAGTGCTGTGTTGCTCCCTGAATATTTCACCAGAGGCGTTAACTCACATTACCCTGGAAGGAAGACATAAGAAATGGTGAGCCTGATGGAATAGAGTGAGGCAGAGGAGTAGTTCTACCTGCCTGTTTCTCCATAGTGACAGTGGAATATTAATCACAGACGGATGAGACTTAACATGGCTCAGACTATCACTAGCTGTTTTCATCAATCACTGTCCAGTCATTGCTAATCTGCTACCAATCCTCATCTTGTGGGGAAAAGAGTGATAGACTGTGTGTATCAAGCAAGGTTCCCAGGTACAACAAGAAAAGAAAATGAGATTGGATATTTAAAGATAAATGAATCAGCTGGAAGTATGTAGAGGGCTCAGAAAACAAAGATGAGGTAGGAGGACCTCCTTCAACAACCAGTAAGAGGAAAGAAGTTCTAGAAGCCAAGTTGCAACCAATTCCTAGATGGAATGCCGTTCTCAGGACCAGTCTTAGACCCAGGCAAGAAGGGCCATTGCCCCAGCTGCGGGTTTTAAAGAAACTCTGGTCATGTGACCTTGTCCCCGAGGCCAGAGTCTGTGAAGTTGAGGATACGTGTTACCCAGAGCCTTCTAGACCGTGTTGAGACACATGTGACCCCGGAATTCCTTGCAGGAGCAGTCCTGAACCCACTTCCAGGCAGGCCCCACCCACTCAGGTAGAGACAGCGCGCTGGCGGACGAGCTAAGCGGCGGCCACGTGCAGCTTTCTGGTGGGGGTTTTGGGTGCGGCTTAGGTCTACAGGTCAGGCCCTCCGCTTGTGTAGGCACCAATTTCTTACAGAGCAAAATGCAGCCAACAGCGAAACTCTAGGGGGAAAGGGATCGCAGACTAAGACCACACGCTGGGGGCCACTGTTCCCACAAGCTCAAGGGATCTAAGAATTCTAAACTCAAAGCTGGCCACGTGGGATTTTGTGAAGGCACGTTTTTCAAGGGAGTAGAATGGACAGGTATTATGTGTATAATTAAGCAGTGGTTTGTTTGTTTGTTTTTTGAGACAGCGTCTCACCCTGTCGCCCAGGCTGGAGTGCAGCGATGTGACCTCGGCTCACCGCAACCTCCGCCTCCCGGGTTCAAGCGATTCTCCTGCCTCGGCCTTCCGAGTAGCTGGAACTATGGGCGCCCACCACCACACCCAGCTGATTTTTTTTTTTTTTTTTTTTTTTTAGTAGAGACAGGTTTCACCATGTTGCCCAGACTGGTCTTGAATCCCTGACCTTGTGATCCGCCTGCCTCGGCCTCCAAAAGTGCTGGAATTACAGGCATGGAGCACCACGCCCAGCCTTGATTAAACAGTTTTTAAGATTAACTTACCAACTTTTAAATATTTAGTTTTATGGCATGTGGGCTTCCATGTATACTGTTGTGTCTTGCAAATGTCATCATTGCCAGACAACCCTAACAGATGCTACATGTGTGCTGGCCACTGCTTTATTTTTGCATTTCTTTTCCCTCAAGATTCAAAGTCCGGGATAACGAATGTATTCATCCCAGGCCATGAACCTCACCCTTGCTGCCAGGTCTTCAGAGGCCGATATGGGTTTGGGCAGCCTCTCCAGTCGAAGGCAGGGCCCTATTGACCAACAGAAACACACACAAAGGTGACAGCCTTCTCTTCCCCTGTTAATAAGGACAGGGAAGTGTATGCTGGACAGCCAAACAAAGCAAAACCCAAACAAGGATGTATTTTATTGGGAGGAAGAAGGCCATCCTTGCTCAGCTAGCTATGTTAGGTCAATGTCATGAAGTCTCTTTTTCTCCCGTATAAAATAACCATAACAATGCCTACTTCATTGGATTGTTAAGAGCATTAAAAAGATGATATGTGTGAAAAAAAAAATACTCTGCAAACTGCAAAGTGCTACAAATTATCATATTAGCGTTATACTCTTGGGAGAGCTCTGGCAGTTGCTAATCAAGAATTAAGAGAATATACTGATTAGAGGAGACACCTGATAATGATGAAGAGCAGTGGCAGGCTTCGCCCCACCTGCTTCAGTGCAGTTCTGTTCAAATCTTTACATTTTGTATGCTGCTGCTCAGCCCTACCTTGCAATAAATATCTCCCATATAATCTGCACAATTTCCCTATAATAAATTTTCAAGCTTCATTTGGTCATCTCTATAAACTCAATATACTCTAAGCAGGTTGTTAAGTACATTCAAGGATTTCACAATAACAGCTGAGATCCAGTTATCATTAAAATGAAGTGCTGACATTGGAATAAAGCCACAAGAAAGTGTTTACTGCTACGGCTGCTCTGGAATTATAATTGTTTCTTTGCTTGGCCTTTAGAGAACTGAATCACCTGATGCATATCTGTCTTGTTTAGTAATAAGATTTGAAACCTAATGTTGAAATGGCCATATATATGTTTATTTGAACTGGAAACCAGGTTCACATTGAGCTCCGAAAACCACAGCTTCTTTAATTGCCTACATTTATTATCTATGCTGGCTGCATACGATTTTGTGAGGTGATAAGCATTTTCCAATTTAACAGAGTATAAGCTGCAAAGTGGAGGGTTTGGAAGGAAGCTTGACATTTAGTAGGAGGCAAAAGATAAAAGTGAAGTGTTTTGATTTAGGAGAAGATGTACATCCAAAGAGACTTCCGTCTTAGGAGACAGGAGAATTCTGCTGTAAAACTCAACCTAGATGCAAAGGAGACTAAAGACAACCATCTCAGACAATTATAGACTGAGCATTGGGAAGGGAGTAACCTGAGGCTGATTCTTAAGACCCTTAGATAAAGTGAGGACAGTGAGCATTACATTAGCTAACCCTGAATTTGGTGCTGGAAAGATTTGTCAGAGCCTATTTCTTACGTATGCAGAGAACAAATAGTTCAAAACACAGTATCTACAGAGAACTCTGTAAAATAAAATAGATGTGTTGTTTGGTTAATTCTCCTCAAGACATAGGTTGCAACTGATATTAAATTTCTCCTGATCAACCATCATTTTATGGCAATGGTCAGTCAAGGGAGGATAGAGAAACTTGGAAAGAACCATCATGATACCTGCGCTGAGAAGCTGAAATTTGGTTTAACCTGTGTTATTTGCTGTTTGGCTCTAGAAAAGCTAAGTTTATAAAATACTGCAGAAAGGTGAATTTAAATGTTACTAACCATCTTGGATGCCCTGCTCTCTGTTCCACAGCAATAAAGTCTTTCTAAATGCAGTGTTTGAGATAAACTTGCTCTGGGAAATACAGTGGTTTGAAAGGCAGTTATTGTACCCAAGATTAATATGTTATTATCTTACTGGCCATAGCATCAAAAGTTACCTATGAAAATGCATATCACTGCCGCACGCTTCTGGTCTATGCCTGGGAAGGTGTCACTCCAGCACAGCACCGCAACCCAGTGAACACTGCGACTCAACACTGTAGTGAGCCCAGCACCCACAACTTTCTTTCCTCACACACCTGAATGACAGTGTCTTTACTCAGTTCCCTGCGCAAATGTCACCTCATCAGCAAGACCTTCTCCAACAGCACTGTATAAAATGGCAATCCACTCTCCAAACAAGTTCTCCTTCTTCTCCTCCCTCCACGTTATTTACCTCCACCCCACGATGGCTGTCTAATGAAGTCTACATGTATTTGGCCCTGTATTTGTTCTGCCTCTCTCCCTATACTTTTACATGTCCAGCCCCATGGACCCAAAATTACAGTCCAAGCAAGATGTTTGAAACTACCTTTGTAGAACTTTCAACAGTGAAAGTAATTGGACATAGCTGAATCCATCTTGCTTCTGACGTCACATGCTGTCCTTGTTCATTCCTGGGCATAGGCCATGCTAACCATGGGAGGAATTTGGTTTATAGTTTAAACTTTAAGCAAAGAACAGTCCTTTCCTGAAACTAACTTCCTTCCAATGGCTCCTATAGATACCTTCACTATTATAAAACCTAAGATTGGGTTTGAGTTATTTTTCAGACCCTGCACTCTGATGGATCAGCTGGCACCAGTTGGTCCAGTAACCCATACTGAGAAATTGGTTTATCTGGTCTCATGACCCTCACCCGGAAACTGACTGAGCATAAGAAGCCAGTTTCCGTCTCCGATGATTTCATCCCTGACCCAACCAATCAGCATCCCCATTCCCCAGGCCCCTGCCAGCCAAACTGTCCTTGAAAAACCCTTGCCTCTCAATTCTTGGGGAGGCAGATTTGAGAACTATCTCCCATCCTTCTGCTTGGTTGGCCCTGTGATTATCAAACTCTTTCTGTGCGGCAAAACCTGCTGTTCTCAGTGAATTGGCTTTTCTGGGCAGTAGGCAAGAAGAACCCTCAGGCTGTTACACCTTCACAGCAAACAGCGATGGTTCTTAGGGGATGAAAGTAACTTATAACTCATCTGGATGAGTCCAGCATGTTCTGAGATGTGCAGCATGTTTGCTCATAGAACAAAGCCTTCAGGGCTGTCTGGTTCACACATGGCCATCAAAAAAGTCACAATATTAAGTTATAAACCTTCTTCCTTCCCCTTCCTTTTTCTCCTTTAAATTGTAATGAGGTTCTATTTTGAAATAAAATAAAACAAAAGCTGATGTGCTACTAACAAAACCTTCTAAAGCAAATTTTAAAATAAGACAAGTTAAGGCATGCCAATTCAGTATCATACTCTGGGATTAAATTCCCACTTTTTGCCTGTATTTTCAAGTCTGTAATTTGGAAGAGTTTTACAAACAGCAATTAATATCTGCTTGTTTTAAGTGTTGGTTTTAAGCATTACATTGTATGCAGCAAAAAGATTTCTGATAGTGCCATAATTCATCAAAGAGCAGGATCCTAAGTAAAACAGAATGTCACTACTGCTACTGGGTGCTTGTCTTCTGAAATAACACATTCAAACCCTTGTATTTCACTTACTATAGAGCATTTTCTGGCTTTGACAAAACCATTTCAACCCCATTTTTTCTCATGCTTTACACTTTTTTTTAGGTAGCGCAAACTCAGCTCATCCACAAAACACCTCAGTATCTTTCCCCTAGCACTCTGTGTCTAGACCTGAATGCTCTTTGATGAATGGCAAAATTGTCCTTCAAGTTACTCTTACCAGTAACTTTAGAAATATAGCTTTGTGAGAGGAAAATAAAATCTCAGGACCCCAAACTCACTATCAAAGGGAAAGCAAGCCACACAAAAAACTGCCCTCCTCTTGTCCCCAAGCAGACCACTGTAATTTCACAGCCTTACTTTATCTCATGTGAAATGTAGATTTGCCAAGAGAAAGGCATACTTGACTTTTTCCACCACTCCTCTTTTCACATGTAAAACGAAGATTTGGTGAGTGCTAATCAAAGCCTCCCCTCACGAATGTGCTCACCACACTGCCTAAGTTCTACCTCCTCACGACTTTTTCTCTTTCCTCCTCCTCCTGCCTGCTCTTTTCCCCCATTTAATACTGAAGTTCCCAAAACCTTCTTTGGAAAAAGCGCAGTCCACAGTCCAGGCACATCCTCAACCTTGGCAACATGAACTTCTGAATCTGTCTCAGACACTTTTGGTTTACAGCCTGATGCAACCTGATGCATGCATTCTGAAGTCAGACTGAGCTGGATCTGAATTCTGCTTTGCCAACACCTGTGCAATGTCAGTCAAGAGATCTAAACTCTCAGAGTCTCCAGTTCCTTTGCCATTGACGTGAGTACAGAGTACCCACTCACAGGTTCCTTGTGAAGAATAAATGAAATAATGTTTACAAAATGCTTAGCATGCTATTGGCTTATATGTATTCGATTAAAATTGATGATGATTACTCAGGCTTTAATCATTTCTTGCATTGATTGCTTTCTTGTCAGTTTTTCTTTCAGGAACACATGCAGTTCTTCCTGCCCTGGTTTTATTTCTCTGCATGTCTGCAGAGCTGCCAGATGTCACACGACTGGACATGCCAATCTCCTGCTGTCCTTCAGTGGGTCCCCACAGCCGTCTTTCTAAAGTGAAAACTCCTTTCATTAGCACGCAAATCCCTTTACAGCTGGAGCACCCTCTCTTCCTCTAATCTCATCTCTAATGCTCTCAATACTTGCAATTTCTGCAACAGACAGATCCAACTGCTTTGAGCACTTCCAATGAGTCATGCCAATGATGCCTCTGTACATCCCACGTGGATACATGAGGCCCTATCCACTGTTCCAATTTATCAAGCAAATGCTTACTCACATCTTAGGGAAACTTCCTGAATAATCTAGTGTAAGGTCTGACTGCACCGTGATTGGCATGACAATCTCTGTGACCTGCACAGGCACCCCAGATGAGTTCCTGGAAGAAGCCACCAACCCCTGCCACCTAACGAACCTGAGACATTCTTCTATTGTTTCTTATTCTGGCCTCAGTTGACAAGGCCATTGGACTTTCTAACTGAGCCTGGCCAACCTCATGACTGCATACCCTACACCCCCTCCCAGCTTGCAAACCTACAACCTCTTCCCAGCTCGCAAAAAACCACCAACTGTAACTTCTGTAACTTTCCACTGCCCACCCCAAACCTATAAACCAACTCCTACCCCACCGCCCTCTGCTGACTCCATTTTCAGCCTCAGCCCGCCTGCACCGGGGAGAATAAACAGCCATGTGGCTCACATAAAGGCTGTTTGGGGGTCTCTTCATTCAGAGCGCCTGTTTTAACATTTAGATTCTCCCACATCTTTTCTTCCCCGGCACTGTGCATGTATATTTGTTGCAAGACATTTCAATGTGGATGTGATTTACTTATTTCTTTCCAAGTAGTCAAACCAATTCATCTTTCCATTAGACACCGTGCTTGGCACATACTAGATATATAATGGATATATATTAACTGAGCAGATAAAAAGTTAAAATGAGATCTAAGTCATGAAGACAATGAGCTTCTCTTTCCCAGCTCACTGCAGTACTCTTCTTACTGTGTCTGACTCTGATGGGCTCCATGTTAGAATTTTAAGGTTCTTAGGGTTTGTTACCAGAAAGGGGTCACGATCCAGACCCCACGAGAGGGTGCTTGGATCTCACGCAAGAAAGAATTCAGGGTGAGTCCACAAGGCAAAATAAAAGCAAGTTGATTAAGAAAGTTGATTAAGCTAAGTAGTGAAAGTCCAGTTACTCTGTAGACTTTGAGTAGAGCGTACCCTAAAGCACGAGGAGGAACGCCATGTACCCTAGGTACAATGCTTATGTACGTGGGGAGATGCGCTTTGCCACAACGGTTTGTGATAAAAAATTAACTTTCTTAATTACTATATTTTGAAAGAATCAGTATTACTATCTTTAAAGCAAAATTAGGAATGCCTTTGTTCTCTGGATATCGGGATATCTGCACACTCCCAGGTCTGGGCCTGTTTAATGAACACTGTGAATTTGTTCCCTTAACTGTAAACATCTAGAGGCTGGGAATGCGTCACTTTCTGGGAATGCAACCTGACAAGTCCCTGCCTCATTGTCCTAGCCCTCACGCAAGATGGAGTCCCTCTGGTTCGACTGTTGACAAGGCATTACAGGTAAGGTAGTAGATCTCTCATCAGAAACAAGAATCCCCACTACAACCTGGCCCCAACTCACCTTATTTCAGAAATGAGTGAAAAGGAAGACATCTTCAAAGAGGTTATCTGTGCTCCTGGCTCTTACAAGCAAGATAAAGTCCACACACTTCACTTTGTGCTATATGGTAAGTATCTGCTTCAAGGTGAAAGATTTATCAGTGCTACATTTTTTACATATAGCACTGACAAAACTTGAAATGGGCACAAGGCAGAATAGCATGACAATGACACCAGATTTAGGGAAGCCCAGGTACTCCTCTCTTAACAGGATTATTTCTTAGTGTCAACTGGGCTGAGAGAGTATATTTAAGAGTTTTTTTTTTTTTCCTTTCCTTTTTAATCAATGTGGGTCAGACGAATTTTGGGAGTGGATCAATAGATTGCCCGCCCACACACTATATCAATGTACCTTCCAAGGGAAAGTAGACAGTTTAGTTAAGCTCTGCATTTCCTGAACAACTTACAGATCAATAGTTCATTATCTGCTATATTTGCCAATATGTAAAGCCTTCAGGATAGTTGCCATAATTAAACAAAAAAAAAAACGCTGTTTTTGCAGACATATGATTGGAGATTCAAAAGGATTTCTTCTTTTATTTTTAGTGTTAGCTTTGGCCCTTATGCTTCTTGCCACCTTCTCTTTAAGGAACATGCAATTCTAAATGCTACTCATTTAGGCAGTGGTTTTGATATACAGTACAAGTGGACCACTCACCTTTTACACAACAGCTGAGCTACTTAAAAGATTTCCTCATTTCTCAAACCATTCTTTTCTATCATGTGGAAAGAACTATTCTTTTGGGAGATCAAGGGCCATTAGATATAATTAACTTTTTCCATCCCTTCCCTCTTAGGAGATGCTTTATGCATCCCACCATGGTTATGATCACATTATATTAAACATGATGAAGCAGTTTCAGAGAGGAGGGCCATCATTTTGAAGTGAGTTTAAATACAAATGCCCATGAGATCTGATAATTATTACATGGAGTAGAGATTATCTGCCTATTGTAAGAGGATTTATTTTGTCCATTGCTGTACTCATAATAACAGCTTGCAGTATGAAATAAAAAGGAGAGAGTGAAGCATACAATCTCAGGAGATCAGAGACACCACTTCAGTTCTGTCAAGGAAATCAGCCACAAGAAGACAAAAACTGTGCAAATAACAACCATATTCTGGAAAAGAATCTGATGACCTCTCAGTCATCTTGCTTGCTTCACACTGACACTTAAGCAGAAACGTTTATGGTTCATATGATTCCATGTCTCTGTCTTTCGTCCCCACATGCAGTCTACAAATCACCAGGAGATTTCAACCAAAGTGCTTCATTCCTTCCCCAAATGAGGAAGCGGTGATGAGAAAAACTGCACAGAAAGAGAGAGCAAGAGCGCAACAGGAGAGCAGAGACAAGAAGGCTAGCTTACTCTGACACTCGTCCCCAGCAGATGAAGTGCAGCCATTCCTCACAGAGCAGGAAACCAGGGGCAATGCATTCAGCTGTGAGCAGAAGACAGAGGAGATGATATTATTTAAAGCGAATTTACAAAATCTCATATTCATTCATATGTTTTATGTTTTTTGTTTGTTTTTATTTTGTTTTGTTTGAGATGGAGTCTTGCTCTGTCACCCAGGCTAGAGTGGCAATGGTGCAGTCTTGGCTCACTGCCACATCCGCTTCCCAGGTTCAAGCAATTCTCCTGCCTCAGCCTCCCAAGTAGCTGGGACTGCAGGCACATGCCAACATGCCCAGCTAATTTTTGTATTTCTAGTAGAGAAGAGGTTTCACCATGCTGGCCAGACAGGTCTCGAACTCCTGATGATTGCCCACCTTGGCCTCCCAAAGCGCTGGGATTACAGGCATGAGCCACCACCCCCGGCTAACAGTTGTTTTTTTTTGTTTGTTTTTTTCATGCGTATGTTAAAGTACAGAATAGCATTTCCAGGCCAAGTACAAATGCAACCTTGTACTGTGTACTAATTCAAATAAACATGAATGGATAATGGATACCTGTGAGCAACACACTCACAGGTATCAGGATTGGAGTGCCACAGAAACTGATCATTGGCACGGCCCTACGAGAGCGTCTGGTTCCATCCTGTCACTTTGCAGATGAAGAATATCAGCCAGAGCCAGACTGCAGACTGGGTGTTCTTTCCCCACTGAGTTATGCAAAGATGATGTTTATGTTACACACAAGTAAGTAGTGTGTGTGTGTGTGTGTGTGTGTGTGTGTGTGTGTGTGTGTGAGAGAGAGTGTGTGTGTGTGTGCGTGTGTCTTTTTGGCCATTTTAAGAGTATAGCGTTTCTGTGGGCCTGTTGTAAGTATTATGTGCCTCAAAACATCAAAAGAGTATAGAACCTAGTGGATGGAAATAATATAATAATATTTATTGCACATCTGCTAGGTATGCAACAAGGTATGTTACCCACATTGCCACATTAATTCTCAAACAGCCCTGTGAGAAACACCTCATCTTCCAGGTGAGGGTGCTGACACTAGCAGCAGTTAAGTGCTCTTACTATGTTGACAAAGGAATAGTAGAATGAGTTTAAACCTGGCCACTGGGGTCCCAACGCCCAGCCTTCCTAAACTGCGTTCAGCACATTAAACTCATTAAACTGCGTTCAGCACATCTGCTAGCATGGTGTCAGAAAATTCTGTGTGTGAAGGTCCTGCTTGTGTTTCAGCAAGCGAACAAGTGGCCGGAAATAAATAACTGTCCTGTGACTCCCACTCATGACTTTCCCTGATGGCCTGATGGCAGCATTCCACAAGACGGAAAAGGCTGTGAGTGTCTAAGGAGGGCTGGGCCAGCTCAGCTGCAGCATCAAGCATCCATCTTCCCTAGCGTCTCCTCTGCGCATCAGTCACATAGTGCAGCCCAACTTTTCTCAAGAGAAGCTACCAGGTCCCGTGAGGTTTTCTGGGCTGTAATCCTAAAAGGACAGCACATTCGGAAGCTGCCTTTGAAGCCTGTTCACACATCTCTGATGCTGAATTTAAGTTGCAAGTGTGTGAGGACTCTCAGCATAGGTGTCGGATAGAGTGGCTGATGAGGATGCACGTGTGAATAATGAAAGAAGCAAGTCGATCTTTGTTGCTGTTATTCTTAGACAGGCTGGCCTGCCACTCAGAGGATGCAAAGAATAATTTATCAGTGATCTTATCTCTGAAACACAAAAGTAAGAGTGAGGAACTTTGAAAGTTGGCTAACTTTAATTCTCTGCTAGCAGACAACTAGAGGTGTTGTCAACAATGACATTTAATGAGGGAGTACACCATGAAAAACAGGTAGCAGACACAAGCTCATTCACTATCCTTGTCCCTTACCTGTGAACACTGAACAATGTGTCTTTCCAAATCAGTTATGTTTATGTTACAATCAGTCAACATAAAAAGAATTATCCACTCTAAAACCACCTGATTTATCTAGATCAGGGTTTGGCAACTATGTTCTGTAAAAACCCAGATAGTATTTCTGTCCAAGTTGGACAAATCCCGGCCTGTTTTTTCATAATTGTTGGCAGTAGCATGTTTAGTATGAGAAAGTCTTGTTTGTTTATGTTCAAGGACAAAGAGAAAGAGAGCTTGGGAGAGATGATTGATTTAAATAGCCGAGACTGGAAGCCCCAGTAGGATACTCCAATACCGCCGCTTCCTTGCTGTGGGGGATTTATCTTTGTGCTCTTTGCTTTGGAGAGACACTTAATGAGTCTTAACATCAGACTCACGACACAGGTGATTTGCCGGAAAAGAGTCCTCAAGGGCGAATTCAGGAACAACCGAAACAGGAGGATCCCCAGTTACTCTATGGCAGTAACCTCTGTCTGCTCAAGACCACACAGTCTCACCTCCCAGTGGTGCTTTTGTTCCCAAAACAAATACTCTTTTCAACATTTGGCTTAATTTCACACATTCCTTTGGTTTTAATTTTTAATTTAATTATTATAGGATGTGATTAATACAAATGTAAAGTTACTCATCAAATCCAAAGAAAATAATAATTAGACTAGGCAAAAATTTAGCTTTAAAAGTGATTATCGAGTGTTATTTATAATAGCAAATAATTGGAAATCATCTCCATGCTCAGCAACATAGGCTGAGTTAAATTTATGGTACCCTGTGAAATGGAATAGGAACCAATCATTTGAAATGGCGTTTTATAAAACTAATGATATACAGTAGGACTATTTGGAAGAAGTAGATTTTAAAACTCCATGTAAATATGATTCTATTATTTAAATACAGACAAATGTATACATGAAAAGTACATTCTTCAAAATCTTAATAATGTTTACTACAGAGCAAATAGTTAACAAATATGTTCTATTTTCTTCCTTTTTATTTACCTGAGTTTCCAAATTTTCATAAATAAATAAATATCTTACAATTTGTTAAAGTGCACCTTTAAAAAAATTAATTCTGGCTGGGTATGGTGGCTCACGCCTGTAATCACAGGACTTTGGGCGGCCGAGGGTGGGGCAGATCACCTGAGGTCAGGAGTTCGAGACGAGCCTGGCCAGCATGGTGAAACCCCATCTCTACTAAAAATGCAAAATTAGCCAGATGTGGTGGCAGGCACCTGTAATCCCAGCTACTCAGAAGTCTGAGGCAGGAGAATTGCTCTGCCACCGCACCTTTGGACAGGTCATCCTTTCTCTCCAGCGTGCCGACACGCCTACAGGTTTTAGGGAACAGAAAATCTCATTCCACACATCGTCACACAAATCCCTTTCCCTGTCACTTAGGCCAGCTTCTCAAGAGTCTCTGTCTTAGCCTTGCAGCAGCTGCCATGCTCAGGAATGTAGTCCCTGGAGTATCGGGTATGAGCAGATGTGGGAAATATACCAAGAACACATAGATCAGAGTTGCCTGATAATCCACAGAGGTGGTAGAACAGAGGAGTCCACACATCCACCCCATGAGGTCAGGAAAGGTTTCTCAGAGGAAGCATCTTTTTAAACTGGCTTTGTAACAAAATCAGGAATTATATGGGTGGGGCCGATATGGGAGGGTATTCCACGCAGATGAAATAAATTATGAAGTACTGAATCACAAATTCTATGTTTGTGTATATGCCATTTGTTTCCAGCTGCTGAGTGCAAATAGGGCATTTTAATGTCCACATCACCGTGGCTCCTTCTAGACAAACTGAAGGGCATCAGCCAACCCTGTCTTCACATATGCTCCATCCACTGCTCTCTACCCAGGAACCCGTAGGAAAATATCAAAGATGTTTAAAGAAAAGTCCACTCATGTTCTGCTGCCCTACTTTCCCCATGGAAAGCTGCTCACCATTAAGTGGTGTGACACACGAAGGTGAGCGTCAACGCCGCGGGGAAGCCGTATTCTTGCTGGATGGAGGGCGCGCAGTTCCTACACCGCAGCTCTGCAACTCCCAGAAAGTGGCGACAACTTTGCTCAAGGGCAAAAAGAGCAATCGGATTTGTATTGCAGAAACCTTACTCTGCCTGTCGGTTGGGACTGGATTTAGAGAGAACTGTTAAGAGCCTGTCCTTATGATTCAGGTACAAAATTATAATGGCATGAATTGGCAGTGGCAGCTGTGATGAAGGGAGGTGGATAAACCTGAGAGAGATTTAGGAGAATCAACAGCACTTTGTGATCAGTTGGAGACTCGGAGCAACAACAGGGCAAAGTCATGGATAATTTAGCAGATTCTGGGTTAGAAATCAGATGCACAGTGGTGCTGGGCCCTCCCTAAGTTTGGGGGAACTGAGAGTGTGCGGGGCAGGGGGTGGGTAAGTGTTTGGGACCAGGAAGCTGGGACAATAACTTCAGGTTGAAACTCAACGTAGAATTGGAGATGCCTGTGGGATATTCAAGCAGAGGCTTTCCACCAAATGTCACAAGCTTGTCCCATAACTTCTTTGTGCATTCCATGGGACTGGAATGAGCCCCTGCCCTTTGTGAGCCAAGGCCAGCTCTGCCCACATCCTCCACACCAGCCTTCCCGGTGGCCCCAGGCCACGCTGAGCCTCCAGCACCTGAATGCCTGGAGCCCCACTGTGGGTGCAGTTCATGAGTTGCACATGAACTGCAACTCATGAACCCTCATAAATCACACCCTCCCCTAACCGAGAAGAGGGCCGCAGACATAAAGTGGGAAGTAAAAAAAACAAATTATTTTGTTTAGGTTGTTGGAAAAAGCCCGGAAATGCAAGGTTCTAAATGATGAGAAATCAGATGAGATGAGGGGGATCTTTCTTTATAAAGGAGAGGAGAAATTATGAAATGACTCTATGTTGATGACATTAACAGCTAACCATTAGGTAGTGCTGACTGCAGGTTCCGCGTTGTTCTACACATTTTACATACCTTATTCCTGAATTTATCACAACAACCCTATGAAGTAGAAACTGTGTGATCCTTGTTTCTACAGATGATAAAACTGAAGCACGGGAATTTAAGTCACTTCCCCCAAAGTCACACAGCCAGAAAATGCAAATCAAGTCAGGAAGTGTATTTTTTTTTTTTTTAGATGGAGTCTGGTGCTGTCACCCAGGCTGGGATCCAATGGGGCAATCTGGGCTCACTGCAATCTCTGCCTCTTGGATTCAAGTGATTCTCCTGCCTCAGCCTCCCAAGCAGCTGTGATTACAGGCATGCACCACCATTCCCAGCTAATTTTTGTATTTTTAGTAGAGATGTTGTTTTGCCATGTTGGCCAGGCTGGTCTTGAACTCCTGACCTCAAGCAAGCCAACCGCCTTGGCCTCCCAAAGTGCTAGGATTACAGGCGTAGGCCACCAGGCCCAGCCAGGAAGTGTATTCTAAATCAGAATTCTAATTCGGTAGTTTAGGCTCTGAACCATTCAAATAATCCTAAATTTTAAAGGAATAAACACATATGAAAGAAGACTCATTCTTAACTTAAAGAAGGGAGTTGCCTTAGAGGTATAAGTATTTTGAGCATTTATATGCATACACTTTCTGTGTACTCTGTTCCCAAAAGAAGTAAAAGTTCTACCACCTAAATTTCTTTTTTATTGGAATTTACATTTTTATTGCTAGGTAAACTTAAGTTATATCAGAACGACTTAGTCTACTTTGATCAGATTTTACTGTCAGGTACCATTTGGTTTGTTTTTCCAAAGTAAATAATTGTCTTGTTTATTTGTTGGCTTAGTTTTCCATGTAACTATTAGTAATTCATCTCCCAATTTCTTTTCTTTTCTTTTTTGAGATAGGCTCTCACTCTGTCACCCAAGCTGGAGTGCACTGGGGCAATCATGGCTCACAACAGTCTACAGCCTTGGCCTTCCCCGGCTCAAGAGACCCTCCTGCCTCAGCCTCCTGAGTAGCTGGGACTGCAGGTACACACCACCACACCCGGCTAATTTTTTAATTTTTTGTAGAGAGAGTGTTTCACCATGTTGGCCAGGTTGGTCTCAACCTCCTGAACTCAAGCGATCCACCTGCCTTGGCTTCCCAAAGCACTGGGATTACAGGTGTGAGCTAGGGCACCTCACCAATATCTTCAAATTTTTTGAGAAAAATATGATACCTTCTCAGACTGTATACCACCTAAAATTTAGCGTAAATTTATTTTTTTAAAGTAGCCCCAATTTATTATCTACATGCTGTGTACTAGGCATGGTGCTAAGTAGCTTCCACTATTTGTAATTTTCACAGGAGTTCTGTTCACTAAGTATGAGTGCCATACTCCAACTAGACATACTGAGTTTTGAAGGAGTTAAGCCATTTCCACTTAGCAAGTGGAATGGTAGAGTGGGACTCAAATCTATGACTGACCAATCTCAGAATCCAAACTACTTTCTCTACCCTTTCTCAAAACAAACCTTTGCAACGCAGGATTTATGAAATGGGCAGGCCCTTGGGAACACAGCTAGTGGCCATGGTGAACTACTGAAGCTCTTCAAGCTGCGCTGGGGGCTGCATACTGGAATCCCATCTGAGTTTCAGAGGAGGGGAAGCTTCCTTTCTCCAAGAGTTGTCAGGAGTAATTCACTGTTCTGGGCAGTGGTGACCACCATGCTAAATACAGACGGTTCACTACACTCCTTCTGGAAAGAATATAATCCAGTACATACACGTCAAAGATGATAGCTAACGTGTGGGAAAATGGAGTGAACGCATGAGTTTTAATATTCTGAATGTGTAAAAAGGCAATTTCTTATTATAAGGGCGTTCTGTACATTCTGTCAGTACAGAAGAGACAAAAGGGACTAAAACTTATAAAATTGAATGTCATCTACATTTTTAGCTTGGATAGACGGTAGAAAATTGCTTCATGAATCATGCGGAATAGATACAAAGGGAAAGTGGAAAAAATGAAGCAAGTCCCAGCTGTGAAACAAAAGGACTGAGTCTGGTCCCTGACTTCAGCAAAAAGCTGTGTGATATTTGGAGGAGTCTCCTAACTTCTTAGCACTTCAACTTACTTGACCATAAATTATAGATTATAATACCTGCTTTATCAAACAAGCAAACAAATATATGTGTGCACGGCTAATGTGCAAATGCAAAGCACTCACTCCACAATGACTGTTATTAACTCCTATTTTTCATAGTGCTATACCTCTAAAATGTTTTTAAACGCATTATTTCATTTAACCACATAATACTATAAGATGTTTGAAGATGTGGTGCCAGAATATAAAATTCCCAATTTTAACATTTGAAAACAAGAACTATAATTTTAAAGCATAGTATTATAAGAACAGTAACACTTCTTTAAGACTGTTCTTAACTATTTTAAACACATTCTTTTACTCTTAACTTCAAATTCACTGCATTGTATTGTGAAAGAACAATTTTAATGATTGTTCTGTCAGAAGTTCTCTTACTCATTCTTTTATAGAAGGTAGGTGCTGTTATGTTCTTAACTGTCCATTTTTTCTACACATAATTATCTTATTGTGAAAGACTATTTTGCAAGAAATAGTAAAGTAACTATCTCACTGCCTACCACAAATTCTAGTAATTAGATGGTGAAATGAGTCCCACCTAAGATTATTAAAGAGTTAGAAAATAGGGCCTAAGTAGAAAGTTTAGCACAATTATGCAGTATAATTTTTAATCCTCTTTTTTAAAAGAATGAGTTGATATAATAACAAACTGCTTCAGGTGGCCGCCAATAATATTTCTATCTTCATTTCTTATAGGTCAAGAAAAACTGAGTTTTCATTACCGTATGAGATATCTAGTTTGAGAATGAAGGGTAGTTTTTGATAGGATTTTGTAGCGGCAACATGACTTAGCTGAAAGAGCTAGGAACTGGAAGACCTGTATGAATGACCTAACTCATTTCTGTAATTGGAAGCTCGATCTTGGCTACATTTTCAGATGAGCTCCCTTGCTTATTTGCAGTGGGAAGAAACTGTGTCTCTCCCTCCTCATCTGTTGTTAAGATCCAATTATGAAAATGTATGAAAAGCATTTTGTAAATTGTAGGGGCCAAACAGGTACCGCTTTTTTTGAGTGAGGGAATTGGAGACAGAAATCTTTTTTTGCTAAAAGTCTTCAAAGGGAGGTCTCATTCTTCTGGGGTTCGTTCTAGCCAGTTTTTTCTACAAGCAGGAAGAAAGACTAGGGGACCACTGTCAATATTTGTCATGAGGTGGTTGGGGGTTCTGATCTACTTGCATCTATAGCTGAAAACTTCGAAACTCTTTATGAACTGATTTGACAAGATACTACATCACCAGCTGTGATTACCTGATGTAAGCCTTATAGGAATGTTACTCTTTCTCCTGAACTCCTCATTTTTCCCACTCCTGTGTCTTGCAAGTACATACTCCCCTCATTGCGCCATGCTGCAACACCTTGCTATGCTGCAGCCTTCACTGTTTAGTCCGACGTGCCTTCCCTCATTCGTGCAATAGGAAACTCAGCCGCTCCTCACCCTGCCATGTTGTGGTTACACATCCACATCCATCCTCTCCACTGCCTGTCTCCACAGCAGAAGCCGGACACGCTGGAACACCTACATTCTAAAACTGATTCCTATCTACCAGGATGAGAATGTTTCACCAGGCTACCTGAGAACTTGATTGATAACCTTTGCCAGTCACAAATTTCCACTCTTTCAGGAATTCCTTATATTTTATTGTGAAAATTGTTGTTATCTGCTTAAGTGCTGCTAGAAAGGTCACACTTCAAGGAGAGCAAACGACCACTCATGTCCTGGGCATGTCCCGACTGCTGTTGAAATTGGGGCTGCCATTCTTTTTATCAAGACCTGAAATTATTCTGGAATTTCTTTCCAGCACCAAAGATGCCATATTTTGAAATATTTTTATTCTATTAAATTGCATTTCATTCAGTAATAATTTTCTTTTTATTAATCAGATCTATCAATCAAAATTCATGATCAGGGTGAGACAACTATTTGTTACCACACATGGCTGATAAACTCTCAGCCAGAAGCAAACAATTTTGTGTTTTTTCCTTAGCCTGAGCTGCTTTAGAGAGTGTAAATTTGTGAATCCCAATGTCACTATTTGGAAGTGTCTAAAAGAGCTCTGTTACGGTCTGCAGGTTGGTCCCCCATCCTGCCCCTCATCTACGTGTCAAAGCCCTGACCCCCAATGAGATGCTGTCTGGAGTTAGGGCCTTTGGAAGGTAATTAACTTTAGATGAGATCATGAGGGTGGAACCCTCGTGATGGGACCAAAGAGGAAGAGGCAGAGTGCTCTCTCTCCAAACACACACATCAAGGAAATGTCACATAAGAACATAGCAGCCAAAAGGCAGCCATCTGCAAGCTAGGAAGAGGGCCTCACCAGAACCCACCAGTGCTGGCAGCCTGATCTCAGCCTTCCAGACTCCAGAACTGTGGGAAATAAACATCTGTTGTTTAGGCCACCCAGCCTACGGTGTTTTGTGATAGCAGCCCAGCTCTCTAAGAGGAACTTACTCAGTCCTCTTGCTACCTCCTTGCACCCTTAGGATTGCAAATTTTCAAGATGGGAACCACTACAGCAGAACAAGACCCTTCAAACAGGTTAGTGATTTTAATTCCTTAATGCTGACCATGATGTGTGAATTACAATATGTGGCTGCCATTGATTAACATTAGTTTCAGCCATTCTATTCAATTATATTATCAGTCACCATAGATTTGTGATTCTGTGGGCTCAGGAAAATATGCTAAATATTTTATTTTTGTGGGAAATAAATGCTGTTTAAGACAAAGTATTTGTAAATGCTCTCCTTTTGCTTGTAGGATTTTTTTTTCTTTTGGATACAAATATAGTTAAAACTCATTGAGAACCTACGGGCATGGATGTTTCTATGCCTTGTTTCTAACAGTTCCCAAAAACTTGAACAGTAGACTTCCCTATCTGACAGATGAAGAAACTGAGCATTAAAGAAGATATTTGTCCAGAGCCCCTCAACTGGCTGGCGGTAGAGCTGAGATTTACCTTCTAGGTTTTATGCCTCCAAAACTCCTGAACTTCTGAGTAGATTTCACAGTCACTTTAGCAAATAATCTGACCCACATTCTTCCCAAAACTATATTTACTGTTCAAGTCAATTGGAGTCTTTAAAAAGTCACTTATATTTTCATGGCCTAGGCTCAGACAAATGCATTCCTACTGAAACTGAAGGCCTGGGTCACCGAGGCAATAGCCTTTGAGTCAGCCCATCCATTGTGGTCACCACCTAAGGTGAATGAGTTGTCACACAAGGAGAATGAGGAGGGTGGGAAGGGTTCTTGACTTACCCATGAAGAACTGGGGAGACACTGTCTGGAGAGAAGGGAATCCACACTTTTCTTCAGGAACAGACCTTGACATCTTCTCATCTGACATTTAAGTAACATTTCATTAAGGTTTAGCAGTGATTTTACTAACCATACCCTTTAACCTGCCCCCCCCCACACACCACACCACACACACATATAAAAAAGACTTTTGACTCTGCTACTTTCTAGCTGTCTAACGTCTGTTGTTTTCCCATGTATAAATTGGGGCTTAATAATAGTACCTGATTTTTAGAGTTCTGATAGTGATTATATATCTTCATACAAATAAGTCCCTTAGATTCCTGGCACTGCCAGGCACGGTGGCTCATACCTGTAATCCCAGCACTTTGGGAGACTGAGGCGGGTGGATCACGAGGTCAAGAAATCAAGACCATCCTGGCCAACATGGTGAAACCCCGTCTCTACTAAAAAATACAAAAATTAGCTGGGTCTGGTGGTGCGCGTCTGTAGTCCCAGCTACTTGGGAGGCTGAGGCAGGAGCATTGCTTGAACCCGGGAGATGGAGGCTGCAGTGAGCTGAGCTCACACCACCACACTCCAGCCTGGCACCTGGCAACAAAGCAAGACTCTCAAAATAAAAAAAGAAAGGTTCCTGGCACAATAATGTTGGAAATTATGACAGTAATTATTATTTTCAGACTGTGTGCTGTGATGCCTGTGATAAACACACCAATAGAAAAGTCATCCCCCTGACTTTTATTTGAATTAGCCTAGATTGCAATAGAGAATGTCCATTTACTGCTCCATTCTCTCGGTAATCACCACTTCCCAAAATAATGATGCGTTCTCATTATACAGAGAACACAGGAATGAGATTTGAAATCACAACCAACACATCCCCAAAGACATAAGTTAAAAACTTATTGATTCAATCCAATGAACGAAATAGAGATTACTCAAATCAAAGATGGTGCAAAGATAAATGTGAAGGTCAAATTAACAAAAGGAAGTGTCATCAAAGTGGGAAATAACCAAAAATTGACAGCAGCCTTGAAAAATGCAAGCTAGGAAATCTGGAGGAAAGGAAGTGCTGAAGTATAAACCAGGAATATGCTTCAAAAAATTCTGAGATAACATAGAAAATAAGCTTGAACTCAAGCAACAAATGTATGTTCTTAAGAACTACAATGAAGGGAACATGAATGCCTTATCAGCTTCTGGAAGGCATTGAATTTGCTTGGTCTTAACAGACATACACATGTCATATAATATCATACTTTTTTTAACTATCTGGTTGAGGCCTGACAGTAGGAAACAGCGTTATGGCCATGAATCTGGTTTTAATTCTGTTTTAAAATCTTGTACATGAGTGTGCAGGTTCGTGAATGGCGGGTACTGGTGTAGTGGCCGTACCACGTTTTCCTACACGTTTTCATCCAGTTAAGCAATAGTTGACGAATCTAGCAGAATTCAAGTCATCAGGTTTATGATTTGTAAACTGAATTAGAGCATTAGATTTTGGTCTGCAGGCTGCCCACTCTCCTTTTAAATTAGATTTACTCTCCTAGTCCCAGGCACAACTCTCCACGTGCTGTCTTTGCAGATGGCTTCCATTTCTTGGGCTATTGCTCTAATCCTGGAGTATAAGAAATGTAGTAAAACATGTCAACATTGGAAAACATAGTAAGCGGGTCATGCATCTTGGAAGTCAGACAGACCAGCATTCTTATCTGGCTTGGCTGCTTATCAGTTTTATCTTCCTGAGGAAGTTATTTAAATTCTTCAGACATCCTATTACTCTTCTTTAATGTGAGGGTAATATGTTTGCCCCGCATGGAAATCTCAGAATCCAAAATCCACGATGTAAGCATATAAATTTGCTATTTAACCAGATACATTTCTGATGTTAAACTTTTGTTTGGGGAATACACCTTCACTTTAAACTGGAGGCAAACTATTCACTGGAATAGTCTCTTTCCTCCAAATTACTTTTCAGAGAACTTTTGTTCTTCCTCTCTTCCTTCCTTCCTTTCTTCTTCTTTCTTTATCCCTTCCTTCCTTCTTTCCCTTCTTACTCTCTTGCTTTCTTTTCTTCCTCCCTCCCTCTCTCCTTCCTTCCTTTGGAAAAAAGAAAAAGAAAATCCTTGTTTTACAGGGCTGGTAGAACACAGCCTCGTCAGGTTGAGGATTTCTACCCACCATGTGGTGGTGTCACAGACCATTTCTATGTCTTAAAGTTGTCAAGGGTGTGGGGGTGGAGAGGAGGGATGCTGCCCAGAGTCCTCAGTACCCATGTTACCGCTGACTCAGCTGTTGACTCATCTCACATTGCTCCATTCTGGTCCACAGCTTTTGCAGATTATCTGCCACTTTGGGGACAAGATCTTTTTGAAACTGCTCCTACTTCCCTCTGCCAGCTGCTCTTTGAATCCACACTCACCTGGAGGCTCACAGCCTCCAGGAAGCATGCCAGAAATCTGGGGCTGGGACTCCCCTGATACAGCACCTCAAAATATATATTTGTCTTCTCTTTTTCCCCTTACCATTGAAAACTTTTTTCTAATTTGTGGTAGGGGAACAGCTCTTTTCTCTTGCTTCCAGCTCCAAGATACTCCACTTTGGTGAGCTAATTCTCTTGTACATTTCTTCTACTTCATCTGAAAACTCTCTAATTTCTCCAAAGAACTTAGACTTTTCATCCTGCCCCTCTCCTAAAACATTGTGCCATCTTCTTGAATTAAAGAAACAGGTTAAAATGTGTGCCTGTGGGGTGGGGGTGGGGGAGAAGAACAAAACAAAGCAACACTTACACGCACAAGTCAATATCTGAGTACAGCACCCAGTTATAGCCCCTGGGTGCTGTCGATCGGAGATAAATGTGCCCACATATTGGACATTAATAATATAAGATTTTATTGGAAATAATGCATGTAAGTGATGGATCATTTATGTTGAATAATGTGAAAATCATTACAGCAAAAAGAGAAGACTTCAGAGCTACAACTGTTTTTGTGTATGTGTATCCCCTGTGTCTGTATATATATTTAGAATGTTTAAAAACAAATTCAATGTACTAATTGTTTACTACTTCCCATACCGTGTTTGCTGTATACCTAATATTGTGCTAAATATAATGGTAGATATGAAATAACTTTAATACACGTAAAATTCTTTCAAAATTATGTGGAACAAATATGAAATTATTTGTCAGAACAGCTTTGACTTCACTCTTTAAAAAAGTCTTTCTGAAACTTGACACTTTTGTCAAAAAGATTCCCGCATAATACGACAACATTAAGAGTAAACTTGCACTGACATAGATACAAAAATAAGAAAGTCCTTCTATGTGGCCGCAAGCTGCCAGTCAGATTTCCTTGCAGCTGATTGGCTACTCCAGAAGAACTTTCAAGAACTCTGGCATGCCCAAAAATGAAGGGAACCCTTCAAGCACAGAAGGAAGAGGAGGGTTTCTGAAAAGGGATGCCTTTCTAATGTGATTCAGTGTTCCATTTAGAAACCATGGCATGAATGAAAACAGCAAGTATTTGTGTTAGAAAACTAATGAACACTTATGATCACAAATAATTGATGTTTTCATTGTGGGGTTTTTTGTTTTGGTTTTGTTTTGTTTTTCTAAGAAAAATAGCAGTCAACTCTTATTTTCCAATTAGACACAAAAAGAAATCAATATCCAATATTCATAGAAAGAACAATTAAATCATTTTGCTCTGAAAGATTATAGTTAAAAGGAGGACAGAAGGTGACTATCTAACCTGTAGATTTCATAGAAATTGTGGCATACTAAACTCACCTAAAAAAGTGTTACAGTATTTCAAATTAGCTGCTCACCAAAACCAAAGCCAAGTCTCATTTTTATAAACTCCAATCCTTCTGTCCAAGGTCTTTTGTGTTAACTGGATTCTAAAGTCTTTTTAAAAAAAGAAAACAACAACAACAAACAAAAAACATACTTAATGGATTCAGGTTGTAACTTGGGATTTAGTCATTTTGCTATGTAGAAACTTTTCTCATAATTCTTGATGAATATTCTTTCAAATATTACCTGTCTCACACTTCACAAATACTGATTGCAGACAGCAAATGTCACTCACCTCTTAACCAGTTGTTTTCTCAGAATCAACCCTTGTTTTAGTTGACACTATCAGAGTTTGTACTCACTCAAGAAAATTTTAGAGGAGAGTTACAACTTTTAGTTGGAAATTTTTTTGGAAGCATCTATCTCCTACATAATTCAAACCTTGCTTGAAACTAAATGTGGAGAAAGCAAATTACAAAAATTCAGAAAGCATTATAATTACAATGCTGGGGGCATTTTATTCCCATTAGGAGGACCATGGATCTCGCCTTCCTAACTATAACACCTGCAGATCATTTCTCTGTGTGGAAATCCAGAGTCCAGTTTCTAACCCGTAGGGCGGAGAATAAGATACTTCATTACAAACCTTAAATGCAGTGTCAACATGCTGAGACCATTTCCCTGAGCACTTGTTCCCTACAGCATAAGAGAAAATGGCCCTTTAATGTGTACTCAGTCAAAAAATATATATTTGTATTAGGAATATTTCTCTGAGACTTCTGTGCTGGGAATTAAACCTATATCTATATACATGAAATAAACAAACTGCCCCATGGCTGGTCTGCTCGTTTCAGTTATCTTAATGATCAATGTGGATTGTTGCACTATCAGTTCAGCTGCAGCAGTCAGTATTATTCACACACTCCAGGGAATCTGGTGCAAAGAAAATTGCTGGGATGTTGGAATGTACTCACTTGTTAGATATTTGATATAAGGAATTTTGAAAAGATCATCAAGATTAATTTTTTTTAACTCTCAATTTAATCTTTTCTGAGTCAAAATTTTGGATCCCTAAAATAAAACCTGAAGTTTGACATAATCTCTTCAACATCTCATTAATGATAATTTTTGTAAAATATTAAGAATTTATTGTGAGTCTTCTAGTGCTAAATATACACTTAAAACTCAGAAAAAAATTTCCATTATAATTTCCAGAAGAGTAAAGCCTAAATGTCTAGAAAAACAGTGTCTAGTTGACAGAAACTTAAAATTCAGTAGCTTAAAAAAAATACTCTTTGTAAAATTTTTTCTAGCAGGTATTATACGCAAAAATGTCAAATTCGGCAGTTTTACTAGGTAGATTTCCAATCATCAGCCAGGCAACAACCTAAAAGGATTTAATAATTCTTATACCTAGGGTTTTCAAAAACTCTTTGTAAGAAATTTTTATTTTTTTATATTGTAAATATCAAAGATGTTAACTTCCAAATAAGTCACTTTGTTTAGTAAAAGCCAATGACAAACAAGAGGCCTCAAAGCAAAGTGTGTTGTACAGACATCACTGCTGGCCTCACAGTGACATTTTACAATCTCAAATACCCCGAAGTAAATTGGATCCCAGGTGAATTTCTGTGATAATATTGAATGCATCTGCCAATGAAAAGAGAAATCTGTGGGTCTTCATGTAAAATAGTTTACTAACTTAGGTAAATATAATTTGACTACCAACTGACAAAATTGTTCTATTGGATATATAGAGCCTGTCCTCCAGGAAAGTTAAATATCTGCTAAATTTGAGAAGATTCTGATATCCAAAAATACCATGAAAGCCATGTGAGAGACAGAGTCTACTATGGAGGTCACAGAATATCTGTACTGCCAATTCATTTCAACTGGAAATCAGCTGTATTCCTTGTGGGATATAAGGAATGTATCCCGTTAAGGCAGCAGTTGTTAAACTTCTTGGTCTTAGGATACCTTTTCACTTTAAAAATTATTTAGGGCTTCAGGAGTTTATGTGTATATATATATATATATATATATATGTAGACTCTCTATCAATATATATATGCCATATTAAAATCTAAACTGAGAAATTTTTTAAATGCAAGAATACACAAGCACACATTCCATTAGCGGTCAGTGATAGTCACTCTTCATGAAACCTCTGAAAAACACGGTATTATTAAAATGGTTTGACCTCGGCCAGGCGCGGTGGCTCACGCCTGTAATCCCAGCACTTTGGAAGGCCGAGGTGGGTGGATCATGAGGTCAAGCAATCGAGACCATCCTGGCCAACCTGGTGAAACCCCATCTCTACTAAAAATACAAAAATTAGTCAGGCGTGGTGGCACACGCCTGTGGTCCCAGCTACTCGGGAGGCTGAGGTGGGAGAATCACTTGAACCCAGGAGGTGGAGGTTGCAGTGAGCTGAGATTGCGCCACTGCACTCCAGCCTGGTGACTGGACAAGACTCTGTCTCAAAAAAAAGAAAAAAAAAAGAAAAAGAAAAAAAATGGTTTGACCTCATGAAGCCCTTGAAACAGTATTGGAGATGCCAAAACGGGTCTCAGAGACCACCAGAGTTTTACATATCATGTTATGAGAAATGCTGTTCTGAAGACTGTTTTTCTCACTTGCAGAAACCGGATAATAATACTCACAAAGATTTGTTTATTACATGCGTGTTAAAACTCCAAGCACCAGTTCCATCAGCTGTTAAATGGGTATAACAATACCTGTCTTGCAGGGTTGTTGTGAAAATTAGCGTTGATGTGTGTCTAACCCAAAGTAGGCACTTAAAAACTTAGCGAATTTGTTTCACTTCTTTAGTAACTAGGAAAGATTTTTATTCTTATGCCGTAATGACCAAATGAAGGAAACATGTAAACAACTATCCTCTGGCTATTGTTATTCCTACGTGAAATGTGCTGCTGAATGTTTTGTGCTAGATACTTAAAGAAGTGTGAAGCACATTTTTCAGATTTAGTCCTGAAAAGGAATGGGCATAATTAAACGTGAATATAACATTGCAGACAAAGTGATCATACTTGAATGAAAAAAAGAAGAAAACAAACCAGGGCTTCATGGAGCATGGAGCATTTGGGGTGTATCTGAAGGAAGAGGAGGTATTTGAGTATATGGCACTGGTAGGAGTTGAGTGAAACACAAAGAAATCCTCAAAACTTGACTGTCGGTCGCAAGTCAGGGTCGGAGGTACCTCCAAGCCCTCCAAATACTAGATAAGGATGAGCTCATAGCAATAGGCATTTTAGTCTCCCAATAGATAGAAATTGTTTTAGGCTCCCTGATCCCACGCAGTCATGGGAAATTGCTTCTCCTCATCCTGGCAGAAGCAAGGTTTGCTTTCTGGAGACACTCATTCAGAGAATCTGTGTGTGGGCATAAGGCACTGCCCCAGAGGAGTGTCAGGTGCTCGTGAACACAGAGGAATGAAACTGGTGTCTCCATCCAGAAGAGTGACAGCCCTGTCCCTTGCACTTGAATCCTGAACACTGGCACCCTAGATAATATCATTCAGGCAAAAGAATAACTCAAAAGGAAGGAAATTTGGATGCTGATTTTGGGAATATACCAAGAAAATGACTGACTCTTTAATCAATGTATAGTGAGGCCCAGTCAACAAGTTCATCCAGGTACAGAGAGTTTCTGAGAAGTTTTCAGCATCTTGTTCTTAAATTGTATTAGTGACCTAAGAAATAAGGATGACTATGCATTTGAGACTAGCTTGTCATATATAAGATAGAGAGCGAACCTTTCCATACCCTCATAGCTAGCTGGGTAGCTAGCTAGATGATTGATGATAGATAGATACATACATACATACATACAGAGGCATATATAAATAGATAAACAGGTAGATTAGAGAGAGAGAGAGAGAGAGAGAGAGAGAGAGATAGGCCAATAGATAACAATAGAAAAAAGGGCCCTGAAGTCAGACCTGCTTGGATTAAAACATTGTTCCTGCCCCCTTTGCTAATGGAATGATCTTGAATAAGTCACTTAAATCTTGAAGGCTCAATTTTCCTCAACTGTGACATGAGGATAACAGTAGTTCCTGCCTAATAAAGGTAAAAATTTCAAGAAATAAAGCATTAAATGCAGACAAAGCATCTAATACATATTTTCAACATAATTGGCAAAAATAGTGCTGGGTATGCTTGAAAAACGGAGGTTTTCAGCTTAGCTGAGTTACTCTGAACATAAAGTAGAAAAAGAGGACAGAGCAGATGGTATTTTATTTGGACTATTACATACCAATATAATGTTAGGCTATATGAGAGAATTATTTACAGAGAGAAGCTTACTAACCTTTTCTTCACCCAAGAAAGTTCCCAAGAGGCACTGACTCACACCTTCTGCCCCCAACAAGAAACAGTCAGTGACTGTGGAGTACACAGGGTATGAAAAGCTCATAATAACCTAATATGTCTCTCTAAGTACATTTGGTTGTTCATGTTAAATTGGAAACACTCAATAACTGCAAAAAAAATATGTGATTAAATAACAACAATAGCAAAAAAAAAAAAAAAAAAAAAAAAAAAACAACTCTTCTCCCTCTTGCCCAAATAGGGGTTCATAGCTCTTTCAATGTGCCCGGGGTCCCTTTCTAAGCCTCAGAAGTTTGGATATTTTGGCAACTAATTGTTTAAATACATTATGAAGGATTATGATAGGAAAACATAAAATGTAATAAACACTTGGTAACCAATTTCTTTCAATAGCAGCTCCTCTGCCAAGCCAGCAGATTTTTCTAGGATGGAGCTCCCTTCCATATGCAGCTAAGATCAGGGGAATTGCCTTTAAATGGACCCCACTCATCAATCCCTCCACAGTCACAAAGGGCTCACTACTTCCTTCCCATGGCCTGCCAAAAAGTTATTTTTCTTTAACTCTTTGGAGCATCAAGAAGCTGGTTTTTTAAGTAAGAATAATAATATAATCGGGTGTTGTGTTAAAAATAGCAATAATGCACAAATAAAATAGGCATTGACACCAAGAAAAATTAGCTAATACCATGTAATAGGAGAGTTTATTTATGAATGACTGAAGGTTTTAGAAATTCTTCTCTTTCCTTAGCAGAATGTCATCATGGCAACAAAGGTCATGGCAAGAGCAGGTGCAGTGTTAGGTTCAATTGATCTCAAATCCTTCATCACTAAACTGTCGCAACAAATGCATTGCTCACCAATAGCTTAAGTCTTTCCAAGTTCCTAGACTCCTATGTCTCAGGTGGTTTTGCATGTGTTTTTGTTTTACCCCACAACATTAATTGTTCCTGAGAGGTGTTTTTAAATTGGTGGGGGCGACTGGGGGATCGGGCAGGGGAGGTTGGAGTGGCACTGGAGACGACAATGCCGAGTGGGGGATTGGTCACCATAACTAAGGGCCCACAAATTCCTTTGGGACAAATTATGTGGAAAATCAACTAGAGGAAGGTTTCTTCCTTGGGGAGGGTAATGCAGCATGTTTGTGTGCAGCGGCCTGTGAGCATGTACTTGTCTGTGTATAGGCTCCAATTACCCTTCAAATACTAATCTATGATTTTACACATTGATACCATGACCAAAAAATGTTAATTATACATGTGCACAGATAATTGAAAAACTTATATAGTTGCAGACTTAGTTTCTTCCATAGCTAGATCTCAGTTTATTAATATCTTATTCCATATAAGAAGCTCATAAATGTTGCTGATTTTTAACATTTAAAATGTTAATAGTTCTGAGCATTACATTTTGATCTTTCTTCATAGTGAATTTTGAAAATGCAAAAAATGAGAAGTAGTTACCTATTAACTTGCTGAAGTCTGACACAAACAGTTGACCAGAGTCTCCCCCTACAAGGGCACTCGGGAGCACTGCATGCCAAGCAGAGCCTTCGTCCTTGTTAATTAGCTGTCCAACTACTTAGAATAAATGGCTTGTTAGAAAACAAACAGAGCTACACGCATACACAGAATCTTTCATTCATGGGTAACTGAGTGTTTTAGAAAATCCAGACTTTTCTAAGACTTTCCGAGTTTTAATTTCAAATATATTTTCCATGTGTACCTTATAACTGACCATGTGTCTAAACATAGCTCTTCTATGCTATATGTACTCTTATTGCTTGACATGGAGTGCACCGCTGAGCACTTGAATCCAATATTCACAGATGATAAAGTGTATGAAAACCTTTTACAAGATTTTTAAGCAAATTTATTGAATAATAATGATGTAAAGTTTATGACTCGTAGCTAGTCTTATATTTTAGAACATTCCTCTGCAAGACAATATTCATTAAACAATGGCTAAATATAAATAACGTTTTAGAAGATTTTAAAAATAAGAGGCATTTCAGAACTGCAGAAAATCCTCATGTGTCACATTATTTTAAAGAAATGCTGGAATGCAAATATGAGTTGACCTATACTTGATCTGTTTTGATTTCATTATTCAGTGTCTTAACATGGAAGATCTTGACAGTCCAGCAATTGCCTTTCTGTTCTCTTTTCAGATTTTTTTTTTAATTTGGAAAAAAAAATGGCCTTTTATTTCCTGCTTTTATGGACTCCAAAATCATAAAATTGTAAAGACGAGAAAAACTGTCAATTTTTTAAAGGTTAAATGTGAGAAAATTAGAATGCCTCAAAGAGCAGACTCTGGATTCGGTGCTGAAAGGTAGATAGCACTGGAAGACAAACTCAAGGTGGAATATTGAATAAAAGGACTGAGCAAGGGTAAATGTGGAAAAGCAGCCCCAGCGACACCATTCCAATGATGTCCTGTAGCCATGTGGTTGCATTGAGTTGCACTAAATGTGTGCAGCCTTTTGACTGCATAGTGGAAGAATGGCAATTATGTTTTTAAGCTGACCATTAACTTTAGAGGGAAAACTGCAGAAAGGCCAATTTTTCCTTCCCTTCTGCCCTGAATTTTTCCTCTCAAGGTATAGGATGGAAGCTTTGTCGTTGGAAGAAAAATCTCAGTAGGTCAGTCAGAAAACTAGATACTAATTGTTGAGCATAGCAAAGCTAGCACAGTTTTCAATGTTTGCATAGTAGAATTAGCTAAAGCAAGCTCTGCATATATAAGTTTCAATGTGGGGAACACATGATGTTCTGGCCGACAAGCGGGGTATTTTTAGTTCCAGCCATTGCTTGAAACAATGGAGACCATGGATGAAAGAAAGAAGGAAACAGTGATTTACCACTGTAAAAACTGGCAAGCATGAGGAGGTTTTCCCCTGACCCAGTGAAAACACGGGCTTATAAATATTTTCAAGAAAAGATTTTCACTTTACTCTCTCTGTAAAACAAAGTTGTTGGGGTGTGCTATGGTTTGGCTGTGTCCCCACCCAAATCTCATCTTGAATTGTAACTCCCATAATTTCCATGTGTCATGGGAGGGACCCAGTGGGAGGTAATTGAATCATGGGGGTGGGTCTTTCCTGTGCTGTTCTCGTGATAGTAAGTCTCATGAGACCTGATGGTTTTATAAAGGGCAGTTCCCCTGCACAAGCTTTATTGCCTGCCACAGGTAAGACATGCCTTCACTTCTGTTTTGCCTTCTGCCATGTTTGTGAGGCCACCCCAGCCACATGGAACTGTGAGTCCATTAAACCTGTTTCCTTTATAAATTACCCAGACTCGGGTATGTCTTTATTAGCAGTGTGAGAATGGACTAATAAAGAAAATTGGTACTGGACAGTGGGCACTGCTGTAAAGATACCCGAAAATGTGGAACTGACTTTGGAACTGGGTAGCAGGCAGAGGCTAGAACAATTTGGATGGCTTAGAAGACAGGAAGATGTGGGAAAGTTCGGAATTTCCTAGAGACTTTGAATGGCTTTGACCAAAATGCTGATAGTGACATGGACAATAAAGTCCAGGCTGAGGTGGTCTCAGACGGAGATGAGGGACTTGATGGGAACTGGAGCAAAGGTGACTCTTACGCTTTAGCAAAGAGACTGTCAGACTGGTAGCATTTTGCCCTGCCCTACAGACTTGTGGAACTTTGAACTTGAGAGATATGATTTAGGGTATCTGTTGAGAGAAATTTCTAAGCAGCATCCAAAAAGTGATTTGGGTGCTGTTAAAAGCATTCAATTTTCTGTATTCACCAAGATTTGATTTAGAATTGGAACTTATGTTGAAAAGCGAAGCAGAGCATAAAAGTTTGAAAAATTTGCAGCTTGATGGTGTGATAGAAAAGAAAATCCCATTTTCTGAGGAGAAATTCAAGCCAGCTGCAGAAATTTGCATAAGTAATGAGAAGCCAAATGTTATCACCAAGGCAATGGAGAAAATATCTCCTGGGCATGTCAGAAGTCTTCAGGGCAGCCCCTCCCATCACAGGCCTGGAGGCCTAGGAGGAAAAAAAATGGTTTCGAGGGCTAAGCTCAGGGTCTTGCTGTTTTGTACAGTCTCAGGACTTGGTGCCCTGCGTCCTACGCATGGACAAAAGGGGCCAATGTACAGCTCAGACCATTGCTTCAGAGCATGCAAGCCCCAAGCTTTGGCATCTTACCTGCAGTTTTGGGCCTTCAGGTGCACATAAGTCAAGAATTGAGGTTTGGGAACCTCCCATTTAGACTTCAGAGGATGTAGGGAAATGCCTGGATGTCTAGGGAGAGGCGTGTTGCAGTGGGGGGAGCCCTCACAGAGAACCATTACCAGGGTAGCACAGGAGGAAAATATGGGGTGGGAGATCCCACACAGATTCCCCCCTGAGGCACTGCCTGGTGGAGCATGAAGAAAGGGCCACCATCCTCCAGACCCCAGAATGGTAGATCCATTGACAGCTTGCACAGTGCATGTGAAAAAGTCACAGACATGCAATGCCAGAAAAAAAAAGCAGCCAGGAGGGGAGCTGTACTCTCCAAAGCCACAGGGGAAGAGATGCTCATGGCTGTGTGAGCCCACCTCTTGCATCAGTGTGACCTGGATGTAAGACATAAAGTTAAAGGAGATTATTTTAGAGCTTTAAGATTTGACCACCCTGCCAGATTTCAGACTTGCATGGGGCCTTTATCCCCTGTGTTTTGGCCAATTTATCCCATTTGGAAGCACTGTATTTACCCAATGGCTGTACCCTTATTGTATCTAGGAAGTAACTGTCTTGCTTTTGATTTTACAGGCTTATAGGTAGAAGGGGCTAACCTTGTTATAGATGAGACCTTGGACTGTGGACTTTTGAGTTAACACTGAAATGAGTTAAGACTTTGGGGGGACTGTTAAGAAGGCATGATTGGTTTTGAAATAAGACATAAGATTTGGGAGGGTTCAGGGGCAGAATAATATAGTTTGGCTGTGTTCCAATACACATCTCATCTTGAATTGTAGCACCCATAATGCTCACATGTCAGCAGGGCCACCTGGTGGGAGGTAATTGAACCATGGGGGCAGGTATTTCCCATGCTGTTCTCATCATAGTGAATGAGTTTCACAAGACCTGATGGCTTTATAAAGGTGGTTCCCCCGCACAAGCTCTCTTGCCTGCTGCCATGTAACACATACCTTCGCTTCTCCTTTGCCTTCCCTCATGATTGTGAGGCCTCCCCAGCCATGTGGAACTGTACATGCATTAAACCGCTTCCCTGTACAAATTACTTCGTTTTGGGCATCTCTTTATTAGCAGCATGAGAACACACAAATACAGGGTGTTCCAGAGCTTAGTGTGTCCTGCCAGTGCCTGCACATTCCTTCGGATCCACCTGTGCCTGCAGTAAGTCCTGTTCCTTTTTTCATATTTGCACTGAAACCATCCTCTACAAGTATTTTCAAATTATCTGAAAAACAGTACTTGATTTCCCGCAGTGTTACAGATGCAGGAGGCCATCAAAGTATACTTTGAATCAAGTTGTCACTCTATGAATTTTTAGGCAAATTCAGGCCAAAAACAAGTAAACATTCATTTAATAAGCCAGATATTTCTGGTGCCTAAACTCCTCTTTGAGAATAAAAAGAACCTTTAGAACACCGAATGGCCTCCCACACTCTTCAAGGCACTTACCTTACTCTCGAGGAATAATGGAGACATCCAGGTAATCTTAATTAATTACTACTGACAGGACGGGAAAGAAGTGTGTCTAAGGGACTTATCAGTATCATCAACAGAGTAACATTTAGAAATCTGCTCTGTGTAGGAAACTGTGCTTCATAGCGCCCTGGGGAAAAGAGCAATAACAATATGACACAGGGCCTGCCTTCAAGGAAATTATGATCTAGGTGAAGATAAGATAAACGCCTGTAAAGGGAAATGCAAAGCGGGTTGTATAAGTTACCTGCAAAATGAGAGGTACAAAGAAGCAATCCAGGAAATCAGAGCAGTGTATCACCGCGGCATTGGAGTCTCCTAGTCAGGAAATCAGAGCAGTGCATCACCCCGGCATTGGAGTCTCCTAGTCAGGAAATCAGAGCAGTGTATCACCCTGGCACTGGAGTCTCCTAGTCTCCTAGTCAGGAAATCAGAGCAGTGCATCACCCCGGCACCGGAGCCTCCTAGTCTTCTAGTCAGGAAATCAGAGCAGTGTATCAACCCGGCACTGGAGTCTCCTAGTCTCCTAGTCAGGAAATCAGAGCAGTGCATCACCCCGGCATTGGAGTCTTCTAGTCAGGAAATCAGAGCAGTGTATCACCCCGGCA
>NW_016107886.1:1814071-1826182 GCF_001604975.1 Cebus imitator | reverse complement strand
CTAGTCAGGAAATCAGAGCAGTGTATCACCCCGGCATTGGAGTCTCCTAGTCAGGAAATCAGAGCAGTGCATCACCCCAGCATTGGAGTCTCCTAGTCTTCTAGTCAGGAAATCAGAGCAGTGCATCACCCCGGCACTGGAGTCTCCTAGTCAGGAAATCACAGCAGTGTATCACCCCAGAATTGGAGTCTTCTAGTCTTCTAGTCAGGAAATCAGAGCAGTGCATCACCCCAGAATTGGAGTCTCCTAGTCTTCTAGTCCAATAATTGCTGATGCTTGAGCTCACTTTAAACATAAGCGTTCACATTTATTGAGTATTATTATTATTGCAGGCATTTTTCATGGTGTTATGGAAATACGTATTGAAAATATGTGTTCATTGTTTCACATAACATTTTCATGAGGTGCAATTGTTTACAAAGGAGGGAATTAAAACTCAAAATTATTCAAAAGTGAATAATTTGCCCAAAATCCCATAGTTAGTAAGTGACAGGCCACTGGTTCAAACTCAGGTCTTCCCTACCTAGGGCCTGTGCCCTTCATCGGGACAAGACCATCATGATGGCTTCCACAGTCATGGAGACCCAGGCCACTCCCAGTGGCTCATTTCATCACTGGGAGATGGGGATAACAGTATGAGTTTCATAGGCATGAATGTTCCAGAAAGAAGAAAGTTAAAAAGTTAAAATTTAAAAAAACACTAATATTTTAAAAGGCAAATTCCAAACCATGCATGTAATCTGTAGAATGCAGATTTGTACTCCTTTGAAGGAACTCGACTTTGAACTATCAAAATTGGTCCTGGGTAGCTAGGATTATGGTTTGAAAATAGTCTAATTTTTCAAGATCTTTGCTTCTATGAAATTTTAAAAGATGACTGAAATATTAAGAAACCTATGAAAAGGTGAATTTAACATAATCTGCAGAATGGCAAATGTACATTTAGAGGATTTAAATTTAGGAATTATGGGCAAGTGACGCAATGATTACTATTGGCCATCTGAGAGAAATTATTTAGTTTTGGAATTTATTTTGTATCCAACAACTTTTGCTAAATCTATAGTTCTCCTTTGAGTTTTCTTTTCTCTTGTTCATTGGTTTATTTAATTTCAAAGACAATTACACACACCAAAGTAATGATCCTACAGATGTATAAGTGTATCCAGAGATGAATAAATTATGGACATTTGGGTAATTAGCAAATGGAAAGGGAGCAGCTGGATGCTTAACACAGATGGGTTTATTGCTTAAAATAAATTTCATTTTCCCTTTTTTTAAAATTAAGCAATTTCAGCCCCTTTTGTTGCTTTGTAAACAATCAACCAAACAGCATAATTCTTGATGGATTGCTCCTTGATTACCATTGCTAAATCTAATTCTAATTATTTAATATTTTTTCTTTCTCTGTGGCCTATATGTGTGGGCTGTGTCCCTGTCTGTAAGGCTTAAAACCTGAGGAAAAACATGCTTCATATTCTCATGGGCAAAATATTCATATGTGATCTGGATTGTAGCTTGGTGCCAGACTTCTTCTACAAATGAGAATGAAAGGAAAATTTGTCTAATACGATCTTATTCTCTCAGGTTTATTTCTTTATGAGAAATAACAGTTCAGTCTGATTATATAAAATCACTGGAAATGGGGTGGTCCAGTGTTTTAAGAGTACATGTGTAAAAATAAAAGATAGAATTATTGATTAAAATATCCTTACAAAATAATCATGTCACTTCACTGCACCAAATGGCAATGGGTTTCCCCCTTCTATAAAAGAAAACACAAAAATTTCTTGACATTGCATTAAGTATCTTGCATAATCTGACCACAGTCACACTGATTTGGGCTAGATAATGGGGACCCTGAGTGATACAATTCATACAAAGATTGTTGAACAGCTCATTGGATCTGGCTTAAACTGTGACCCAGCACATGCTAGTTTGGCAGCTTCAAACAAGGGAATTAAACTATCTGAATATTGTTTTCCTCACTGAGTGGGGAAAAATATTGTTTTCCTCACTGAGCGTACCTTTCCTACGCGGTCGTAAGACTAGATGAGATGATAGGCTCAAGTGCTCATCACCGTGCTTGGCTTTATGCTCAGTGCGTGATCTACTTACCCTTTGTTTCTGTATTGCTGTTGTTGTAACTTTTACGATCTGACCTCTCATGTATTTGCGCCTGAAGTTCTGTCTGTCTAGAGTGCTCTTTTGTCATCTGAATGATAAAATTCCATAAATCTTTCAGGACTCAGCTCATCTGCCATCTCTCCCATTACATTTTGTCAGTCTTCCCTCGCTGAAAGATAGTTCTTTTTCTACAGAAGCACTACAATTCTTATTGTCAGCGACAGTCATTTGTATTTAATTCTTACAGGCTTCTTTGGGTATTTATGTTTTCATATTCTTCTTAGTGAGACAGCAAACTCCTGAAAAGCAGGAACTGAGGCATTGCTGCATATCTACTTGTTTCTTACAGAATTGCAAGCAATGAATATTCGTTGTTTTATTATTTTCATCCTTCATGGTTGGGAATTATAGGTTGTTTTAATCAACACTCAACACATCCAGAATGCCTCATCATTAGATGAAATGGCCAGAGTTAAATAGCAACCTAATCAGATAGCTCACATTTATTATACATTACTGCTAATGTTTTTATGTCCCAGGCACTGGTTCTAAGTACTTCATAAGCTTTATTTTCCTTAATCCTCACACTGATTCTGTGAGGTCCATATTATTTTAATTATTTTAGATCAGAAAATAGTAAGGCACAGAAGGTTCAAAAATTTTTTTCCCAAGGTGATATACTCAGCTTGAGATTGAGCCAGGATTTAAACCCAGGCAGAGTAACTCCAGACAGAGACCATGCTCTTAACCTCTATTCAATTCCATCTATCCAGTAATATACTCAGTCATCTTAGCTTTTTTTCAACTGGGTAAAAACCAGAAAGCTGAGAAATAACTAAGGCAGATGTCATTTTTCATTCTTTTGGAGTGCAAGAAATGTCTCCCTATTTCCATAATGAAAAATCAAGTCTACAGATAACAAGACAAAGTATTTTAAAATAAGACTGCCTTGGCAAAAACCTGGGTACATAATGAAAATAAAAATAGGTAACACATTTTATGAGGTATTAGGTATCAGGTATTAGGCTGTTAAAGTGAATTTTCATTCTTTGGTTATTACTGCTGAGAAAGAGAAAAACAGCCTCTGGCAGCTGGGAGCTAGCTTGGCATTATGAACTGGGCCTTGATGTTCTCCTGTGGACATAAACTATTTCACAGAGCATCAGTGTCAGCATCAGCTAGGACCACTCTGTGGCAAGAATGGATCCAGGCAAAAAACATCTCCACTCCAGAGGCATGTCTGGACCCACGCAGAAAACAAGAACATTTTCCAAACCACAAAACTCACCAGACATCCTTTTATCCTGGCTAAAGTGAGAAGCTGCTGCTGCTTTACCAATTATAGCTTTAGCCTTCTCTTCCTCCTGTCTTCTAGATGAGAGTTATTAAGATACTGAGTCACAAAGGTACCACTGCTTCTGAAAAGCATCCCATCCAGAAAAAAGCTTTCCTTCTTTGAGCCTTTTCCAAAATCGCTTAACATAAACCCCATTTCTACCAGTTCTTTGTAATATTCTCTTACTGATGTGGCCCACGGATCCCCATGCATGCGTTCTCCCTCACTGGAACATGTCAATAAACCAACTCTCCTACTAGTTTCCTGGTGTTGTGAAGCTGGAGAGCATTAACACTATTATTATCTTTTTTTCATAGATGAAGACTGAGTAAGGTGCAAAACTATTGTTCAATTCTATATTTAAACCCATTTTGTTGTTATTTTTGTTTTCGTTTGTTTTTATTCTGTAGGCTCTGGAAACTGCTTTCTTAACCACTACGCTATATGGCTCCCTTATGGTTACTGCAAATACAGATAAATAATAACACAGGAGAGGAAGCAACCATCTACTGCATTACTATCACATGCAACCTACTTGACATGTATTCTGATTTAAATCTCACAGCCCTTTCAAGCAACAGTCCTTCTTTTACAGAAGCTCATTTCAGCTATTAAAGAAGTCCATATTTACAAATATGAAGTAATTTCCCTTTATAACGGAAGTCTCATGACTAGCAAGTTTCACATTTTAACTTCACTCGCTCAGGTAACATAATCACGTGCTTACATCACATTGGAATAGTCACTATCAGGAAAGGTGTTCAGAGAAGTTGCAAACCACAAGAACAGATTTGGGAAATTGTCTTTTGTGTGGAACATTTGCATATGTAGAGAAAATCTACAGCAAGTAAGTAGCAGATACAAAAAGGCTTTTTCTAAGCCCACCCTTGTCCAAATGTAGGAAAGATAATTCACAGGAGAGACCAAAAGTCTAATATTCTCAAGAGTCTGACAAACACTGTTACCACAGGCCCCATCTATTCTTTTTTTTTTTTTTTTTTTGAAAGATTGCATTTTTCTATGTTGCCCAGGCTTTCCTGAAACTCTTGGCCTCCAGTGATCCTCCCACCTCAGCCTCCTGAGTACCTGAGACTATAGGCTTGCATCTGTCCTTTTTGAGAGCAAGGCTTCATTTGCATAACAAGATCAGCTCTGATTGACATGCTTTCCTCCCTTCACTCTCCCATAGCCTGTGAGGCTACCTCCCCAGACCTCACAGAACATTTGCCTTAGGCCATTGATCTTTGGGCTCATTCATTCCCCCTGAAAATTATTTACTTCTACATTCCCCATCTCTGTCTCCTCAGTGAAAGCGGCATTTAAGCCAGACAAGGACACAATTAAAAAAAAAAATCCACAAGCCAATATTATTGATGAACTTAGATGCAAAAATCCTCAACCAGTCAACTGAATTCAACAACACATTAAAAAGATCATTCACCATTATTAAGTGGCATTCAGTCTAGGAATACAAGGATGGTTCAACATATGCAAATCAGAAGCAAAAAACATATGATTATTTCAATAGATGCTGACAAAACATTCAATAAAATTCAACATTTCTTTATGATAAAAATCCCTCAATAATTTGGGTATGGAAGGAACATATCGCAAAATGCTAAAGACCATATCTGACAAATCCACAGCTAACATCATACTGAATGGGAAAAATTTGAAGACCTTTCCCCAAAGATCTGGAACAAGACAAGGATGCCCACTTTCATAATTTTTATTCAACATAATAAAATTATGCAAGTCTGAGCTATGACAATTAAGCAAAAAAAAAAAAAAAAAAAAAAAAAAAAAAAAAAGAAATGAAGGGCATCCAAATTGGAAAGGAAGACGTCAAATTAGACTTGTTTGCAGTTGGCATAATGTTATACTTAGAAAAACCTGAAAACTCCAGCAGTTAGAACTGATAAAATCAGTTAGAACAGATAAATGTAATCAGTGAAGTTATAGAATAAAAAAATCAGCATACAAATATTAGCAACTTTTTTTTTGAAGGCAGAGTTTCACTACTGTCACCCAGGCTGGAGTACAATGGTGTGATCTCAGCTGACTGCAATCTCCACCCACTGGGCTCAGCAATTATCCTGCCTCAAACTCCTGAGTAGCTGGAACTACAGGCACATGCCACTGCATCCAGCTAATTTTTGTATTTTTTTGCAGAGACAGGGTTTTGTCATGTTGCCTGGGCTGTTTTCAATCTCCTGAGCTCAGGTGGTCTGCTGGCTTCAGCCTCACAAAGTGCTGGGACTACAGGAGTGAGCCACTGCACCTGGACAAATATCAGTAACATTTTTATATGCCAATAGCAAGCAATCTGAAAAAGAAAACAAGAACGTAATCTCATTTACAAAAGCTGCAAAGAATATAAAATACCTAGGAATTAATTTAACTAAAAAAGTGAAAGATCTACACAAGGAAAACTATAAAATACTGTTAAAAAAAAATGGAAGAAGACACAAAAATATGGAAGGATATACAGTGCCCTTGAATTGAAAGAAGTAGTATTGTTAAAATGAACATACTCAAAGCAATTTACAGATTCAGTGCAATCTCTATCAAAATATCAATAACAGTCTTCACAGAAATAGGAAAAAAACAATCCAAAAATGTATATGGAACTGAAAACACACCAAGTAACCATAGCAATACTGAGAAAAGGAACAAAACTGAGAGCATCACATTCCCTGACTCCAAAATGTACTACAAAGCTATAGTAACTAAATCAACATGGTACTGGCATAAAAACTCTTCATGCACCAATGAAACAGAATAGAGAGCCCAGATATCAACTCACACATTTACAACCAATTCATTTTTTACAAAGGCACCAAATATATGCAATGGGGAAAACATAGCCTTTTTAAAAATGTAGTAGGAAAACTGGATAACCATATACAAATTCATGAAACTAGACTTCTGTCTCTCACTGTATACAACAGCCAAATCAAAAAGGATTAAATACTTAAATCTAAGGCTTTAAACTATAAAACCACTGGAAGAAAATATTGGGGAAATGCTCCAGGACATTGATCGGGCCAAATATTTTTTGTGTAAGACCTCAAAATCACAGGCAACCCAAGCCAAATAGAGAAACAGAATTACATCAAGCTCAAAAGTTTCTGCACAGCAAAGGACACAATCAACAGAGTGAAGAGACAATCTAAAAAATGATTTTAAAAATTTGTAAAATATCCATGTGACAATATTAATAACTAGAACATGTAAGAAACTAAAACAACTCAACATCAAAAAACACAAATAATCCAACTTAAATATGGGCAAAACATCTGATCACATAGTTTTCAAAAGAAAACAGACAAATGGCCAACAGGTATACAAAAAAAATGTTCAGCATCACTAATCATCAGAGAAATGTGATGTAAAACTACAATGAGACATACTCTGACCCCAGTCAAAATGGCTTTTATCAAAAAGACAGGCAATAATGGATATTGGTAAAGATACAGAGAAAGGGGAAGCCTTGTATATTGTTGGTGGGAATATCAGCTAGTACAGCCACTACAGACAATAGTATGGAGGTTCTTCATTAGAAACCTAAAAATAGAGCTACCATATGATCCAGCAATTGTACTGCTGGGTATTTATCCAAAAGAAAACAAATCAGCATATTGATGTGATCTGTATGCCCGTCTTGATTACAACACTATTCACCATAGAAAGTCAACCTATGTGTCTATCAATAGACGAATGGATAACAAAAATATAGTACCTATACATAATTAAATACTATTCAGTCATAAAAGAGAATTCCATCATTTGCAGCAACATGGATGAAACTGGAGGTCATTATGTCAAATAAAATAAGCCAGGCACAGAAAGACAAATATGTTCTCATGTGTCTGTGGGCATTCAAAAGGTGAATCTCATGAAAATAAAGGGTAGTTACCAGGGGCCAGGAAGGGTAGGGGAGAGGGAAGTATAAAGAGAGGTTGATAAATGGGTGAGAATATACATTCTGATAGAAGAAATAAGGCCTAGTATTTGACAGAGGAGTAGGGTGACTATAGTTTAAAATAATCTAATGTATATTTTAAAATGGAAGAAAATAATTTGAATATTTCTAAAATAAAGACAAATATTTAAGGTGATGGATATTTCAGTTAAACTGACCTGATCTTTACAAATTATATCAATGTATTAAATTATCTCGTGTCCTGAAAATATGTACATCTATTATGTATCAATACAAAAAAATTAAAAAATTCTTCTGTTTTTTAAGGGACAATGGCCTAAACACTTGGAATACCTGATTGAGAAAGGCTTCTGAAATTTACTCCACAGGAGGAAATATATAATAAACAAATAAACAGCAATAAAATGAAAACCTAGAAACCACATGATAAACAGTATAAGGAAAATAAAACTGAGTCTTATGAGAGTTTCTGGTGGAGAGGCATTGAGAGGGGTGTTATTTTAGGTTGAGTGATGAGAAAGGCCCTCAAAAGATCACACTGAGCTGAAACGGAATTGTCCTAAATAAGTGTGAGCCAAGGCAAATTCTAGAGAAAGAGATTTCCAGGCAGAGAAAATAGCTAGTACAATGGTCCAGAGGAGGGGGGAGGAAACTCAGTATATTTAAGAATAGGAGGTCAACTGAGCTCCAGCACAGAGAATGGGAGAGGGCGATAGGAGATGAATTTAAAAAGGCAAGAAAGCCCAACTATGCAGTAGCCTGTAGGCTGCATGAAGCATTTCAGATGTAAATCCATGGAGGAGTTTCCAGGCTGTGATAAGAGCTTATTTGTGTTTTTGACAGAATTTGGGCAGGAGCAGTCACATCAGGGAAACTGGTGGCTGGAGCACTGCGTCATAGAGGAAAGACAGTGATGACAAGAACTCAAGGGGAGCAGTGGAACTGTGGAGTCCTGGGTAGCTTGGGACATGTTCTCTGGGTGAAGTTCACAGGCCAGCTGATGACCTACGCCAACAGCATTCATTCCTCATGCGTCCCCCAGGAATTCGCAGTGTGTGTTATTTGGTAAACGCACTACTTTCAAACATTTTCAGATCTGAACAACACAACTGTGTACATATGGCCAAGCAACAAATTATACTCAATGAATATTTCAGAGAGCAGCAAAGTTATCAATTAAAATGTGGGAACACAAAAATTGCTGTGGTCACAGCTCTGTCTACTTGGTTCTTTGGTAAAAAATTAGAATTTTGGGGATTAGTCTGAGGATAAATATTATTTAAAAAGCATTTTGGTTAAATAGTCATTAGTAAATTTTGCTCTGCAGAAAAATAATATATATTGCCAATAAATTTTGGAAAATTCTTTAATAACCAGTGTGAAACTCTATAAAGACGAATTCTCAAAATAGAAATATAAGAGAAAGGTTTAGTTTTGTTTTGTTTTCAGGCAGCTATGTCAAAAAATAGTAAAAATGTCAAAATAATCTGGTTTTATTATAAATTACAAAGAAAAAATATTTCCTTTTTTGTTGTTGAGTTTATCTATTTATAGACACTGAAAGTAGCAAAAGAGTTTTTTGATAGCATGTCATCCTCCGTTTAAAATACATTTAAAGACATCCAATAATCCTCATCATTTAGAAGGAATCCATCAAAAACTTTCTATTAATATTCATTTTATTAGTTAAGCTGAATAGAAATTATCATGCTTACACTTAAGAAAGTTTATTATGGGTTCATTTTCTTTTTAACAAGAAAGGGGAAACAAAAATAATACCCAAACACAGTGTTGCTGGAGTAAAAACAAAGAAAATTCATCTATGAAGGCTACGCTGGGATAATCCATTCTAGAGCAGACAATAAACGCTGGCTGCAGTTGACTAGTTGTAAATTCCTGGGGGAAAGTCATTATAAGCACACCATAGCGCGTTTGGCCAGTTGCTCAGTGTTCCATACACTCACATCAAGAACACATTTCCAACCCATATTCTGATTGGTTAAATGTGGTTTAGACACATTTAGCCTTTCAGCTTTCAGAGAAATGGTCCAATTATTTCTTTTCAAAAGTTTCCAGGCCAAGTCATAATAATGTATTGATCTCATAGAAGTATTCCTGCAATAATCACTTTGAGTTTCTTCTTTCTGCCTCCACTGCTCTTTCACTGAGCAATTGCCCTTTCATGTGTTATCACAGAAGAATAACAAAGAATTACACTCATGCCTTTAAACAGAGGCTTGCTTTTTACTTGAGTATTATTATTTCATCCGTGGAAATCCTGGAAAATGTCTTACTATTTTGGGTACTAGGTCCAGAGTCTATGTTTACAGCATGGATGCTGACTGCTTGCAATCGGAAGGTATAGGCCAATGTATGAAGGAAGTAGGGCTAAATGTAAAAATTCTACATTTAGTAGTGCTCTTTCTGCAGGCAAGGAGAGACTGATTGATTCATCAAGTGCAACTTGCCTGGGTGGAACATGGGATTTTATTTTATTTTATTTCATTTATTTTTTGAGAAGGAGTCTTGCTGTGTTGCTCAGGCTAGAGTGCAATGGTGTGATCTCGGCTCACTGCAACCTCCGCCTCCCGGGTTCAAGCAATTTTCCTGCCTCTGCCTCTCGAGTAGCTGGGATTATAGGTACCCACCATCATGCCTGGCTAATTTTTGTTTTTTTGTAAAGATAGGGTTTCACTATGTTTGGCCAGGCTGGTCTTGAACTCCTGACCTCAAGTGATCCATCTGCCTCAGCCTCCCAAACTGCTGGGTTTACAGGCATGAGCCACTGTGCCCAGCCAAGCATAGGATTTTACATTAGCATTGTAAGAAATTGTACCTTTTTTCCTGAGTATTCAATTTAAACCCACATTTCTAATGAGCTCTGAGCACCGGCACTGAGATCGGAGCCCAGTGTTCCTTGTACATGAGGGTCTCGGTGCCTGAATGTGCTAGTGCTGCTGACATCACATCAAATAGTAACAAAGAGCCTGCAATCTAACCTCTTAAGAACAATAGGCAAATGGGAAGAGAGTACTACCGAATCTTCTGGAAGTTTCCCTTCACTGATGGGTGCTAAAGACATAGGCCTTGGGGCTTTTTAGATGACATCCCCATAATCACTTTCAAAAATAATGACTAAAGGACAGACTTCACCTTACTAATTTCCTGCGGCATCAAAGAAAGACTCTGAGAGTCTTTCTGTTACAATTATTACTCAAGTTCAGAAAATGTTATCTCTCAGCATTACTGTGGGTTAAGACAGAAGAGTGTTCATTTCCTGACCCCAGAGATCCCAGATGAACTGTGTTCGTTTATTTACTAAAATGTCCATTTTGCTTAGAAATAAACACAAATTGGTGACCTGTATTCCTTGCACTATCTTCTAACAATTTATTCTAGGTTTACTAATTCTCATGATGTTCTGCTAGAGGAATATTAAAAGGCAATATACTTTTGTAGAAATGTGAGTCAAATCAAGTGAATTTTATCATTGTCAGATTCAGCAACTATCAGTCTTCCTTCACAAGATTCAGAGAGTTCTCTTTCTGTTCAGTTTGATAATAAGAGAAGTTATAAATTTGCTCTTAAAAATTGTGCAAAATTAATTATTTTATTCCACTTTCTGCTATGAAATATTCTTTTGTCTGTTTGCTTGATACAGTGTTTCATTCTGTCACCTAGGTTGGAGTGCATGGTGTGATCTCAGCTCACTGCAACCTCCACACACCACCTGGGCTCAAGTGATTCTCCCACCTCAGCCTCCCAAGTAGCTGGGGCTATGGGTGTGCACCACCCACACCTGGCTAATTTCTGTATTTTTTTTTTTACAGACAGACTTTCATCATTTGTGTGACTTTGGAGAAAAGGGAATCAGATGGGTTAAAGTAGGTGAAGTTTATCATCAGCTGTTATCCTTGAGAAATATTTAAGCTTCCCTTAACATTGTGTCTTAAATGACATGCAATAATCCATCAAGAAATTCATCAATGAGGACCATAATGGGTTTTCAGTTTAATTTTAGTTTAGTTAGCAAAGAGAAACATCTGCTACAGGAAAAGCTTAATTGGTTTTTATCTGATGTCAGAGATCTGCTACGAGGCACCATCATCAGAAGTCAAGTGCTGATTATGCACTGTGCTGACTCCATTTCATCAAAAACATCAGTCCTGTCATTTAAGAGGAGGAGATACACTCAGTAAGTGTATCTGTGCCTACCTACCCATGTTCAACAAGGTATTCCAGAAGAACTTAAAAGCTATTTACTCTGGATTATAGTAGATCCTCTTGTCATTCCGTAACTTCTGAAGCCAGGGGAGACTCTGGGCTTAATTATGAAAAACCATAAAGTTACCAGCAGTGCTACCTGGCTGCAGATTGTTCCTTGCAGAGAAAAATTTTAGTTATTTAAGTTCTGTGAGAGTAAATTTGGGAGTTGAATTTTCTTTTCTTTTTTTTTTTTTTTGAGATGGAGTCTCACTCTGTCACCCAGGCTGGAGTGTAGCGGCGTGATCTCGGCTCACTGCAACCTCTACCTCCTGGGTTTAAGCAATTCTCCTGCCCTAGCCTCCCATGTAGGAGGCAATACAGGCTGATGCCATCCTGGCCGACTTATTTTTGTATTTTTAGTACAGACAGGGTGTCACCATATTGGCCAGGCTAGTCTTGAACTCTTGACCTCATGATCCACCTGCCTCGGCCTCCCAAA
>NW_016107886.1:1708595-1813246 GCF_001604975.1 Cebus imitator | reverse complement strand
TTATTCCACATTCTCTCCTTGTCCTAGATAAACACACATACACACTAGCAATGTAAAATTCAAATATATGTAGATAGAAACACGTTAAATCAAACAGCAGAATTCCAACACAGTTTTGCTGGATTGGTCACGTCTGGCATAAAGAAATTGTTTAAATGTTCAAAATTATTCTGGTATCATATCTATGATCCCAGTACTCAATTGGGTTTCTATAAATATGCCAGTAAATATTCATTGGCTACCAAGTATGTGCCGTTTTTTGTGCTAAGATTTGTGAAGGATGAGAAAGTATTCTGAAGAGGCATATTAAACATTATAAACATTTTCTAGTAATTTCTAAAGCATGATCAGAGCTGTCCATCATCATATAAAGAGATTTTTAAAAAACTCACCCCATACAATATGCTGCACCGTGTCGAGGTCAGAAAAATTAGCAATGAAAGTGATTTTGCAAAATTTCACTGTCCATTCTATAGTCATCTCTTCAAGGCCTGGGGTTATTAACATGCTGGAAGAATGAACATGATATTCTGTTTCATGACTCAGATATTCCGGACACATTTCAATCATAGAAAAAAATACTATACCAATACTTTTTTTTTTGAGACAGAGTCTCTCTGTGTCGCTCAGGGTGGAGTGCAGCATCTCGATCTTGGCTCACTACAACCTCCACCTCTTGGGTTCAAGTAATTCTCCGTCTCAGCCTCCTGAGTAGCTGGCATTACAGGCAACCACCACCACACCCAGCTAGTTTTTGTATTTTTAGTAGAGACGGGCTTTCACCATCTTGACCAGGCTGGTCTTGAACTCCTGACCTTGTGATCCACCTTCCTCGGCCTCCCAAAGTGCTGGGATTACAGGTGTGAGTCACGGAGACTGGCCCACCAATACATTTTTTAAAAAATAAACTCTATTCAGGATTTGTGATTTTTTATACCCATGAAGAACAAATTTTAATATGTTTGTTTCAATAAGGATTGTATGAACTTTGTGGTTTTAAAGTTAAGCTTTTATAGACTTGCTTATTAAGATAAGCCTAACTGTCCAAGATTAAACATAATATTTCCAGTAGAATTTTTGCTCCATCTGAATAATGAGTTAAACTCAGAATTATAGCAACTTTTTGGTGCATTTCTGATCTTAATGAATGCAAGTAGATATCTCTAAAATATATTTGAAATGGGTTAGGAACCTTTCATTATTGAATGGCCAGGCAGAAAAGGAGGACTATTTTTGTTACATACCATTTCCTCTCTAACACAATGGTAAAATATAAACTTTACCAGGTTGATTTTTGTTATGTGGAAAACCAGTGTTTCTGCAAGATAAAAACAAGGAGCTAATTGTTTATATTAGAGCCTTAAGACTGGAGCTATTTTATATGCAAATTTACTAGAGCAATTTGTTTTACATGTGTATTAAGTCAAACGAATCAAATTGTCTGAGTGGGTGAAACTAAGATGATAGACCATTTCATTCTATTTGAAAATAATTTGCAATTCAGCATTTTATACAATTGAAATATAATCATGCCTCTGTAAAACAGTGATAAACTTAATATATGAGAACAGTTATTATGTGCCAATAAAATATCAAAACCAAGCAAATTATAGAATCGTTATCAGGATGACTGTGTAAAATAACATAACTAGCTGTAAAGCTAGGTCAAAAATAATTATTTCATCTGGAAGACGGGCCATCTAGTAGAACAAACTACATTTCCTGACTGCAGATTGTTTCTTTACAAAATAACAATGGCAGATTCTATTAAGTCGGACGGTGTGTTTAGAGTTCAGAAGGCTCATGATGAACCAGTGCCTGCCTCAATTCTCAGGCCTGCAAGCAGGACTAACTGGTTTATGGCCTGAGACAAAAAGGCCTATGGCCATTTAGGAAGTGAGGTGTTCTGTTATCATTGCAGTAAAAGAGGTAAAACAACCTTTTTGGATGATAAAGTCACAAGTCATTGAAAACTGTGTGCCTAGTTATTTTCAGCTGTTGCTGTTTTCTTTTCTCCTTTGACACTTTTTGGTCAGTGCTGATGTAAGTCTTTGCTTGAACAAGCCTGCAGTGCAGAAATGTTTTCCAGCAGCGACTGACAGAACCAGGGCCCTAGACAGTTGCATTGCAGGAGGAACGAGAAGGCGTCGCAAAATAGAAAGTTCTAATACCCTAGATAGCATTTTGTGTCGTCATTGCTTTCTATAAGTGCCTCCTAATACTCTTGGTTTTTTTGTTTTGTTTTGTATTGACAATAATGTTTCCTTTTTTTGTCAATAACCTAAACAGCTCTACAGCAAACCTTTGACTTGTTAACAAGATAATTAAATGCTGGAGCACAGTGAGTAGCTTTTCCTGGGTGTCCTATAGTTTGAAATGCTTGCCCTTTCAGTGAGCTTTGAAATATTTTTAAGTTGAACAGCCCTTGGTAACAGCTTTACAACAGGGTGCAAATATAAAAGCCAATTTATAAGAAATTGCTATTCTCTTTCTATTCACTCATCTGAGTCCAGAATTCTAAAAGCAGACTGCTTACCATCCTACCTATAATGCAAACAAAGTGCCCTCCATGTTAACTGCAGAATTCTGCAGTTAAAGTCACATGCACCGTGCAGAAGAGTGTGCTGGTTACTTTATATATTTCGCATAAACAAGGTCCTAAAATCCTCATAATTATCCACCTTTGAGAACATATCCAACTCAAAATTTTGTAAGAACATTTGAGAAGAAACTACAGGCTAGAATTTTTTCAAATCTTTTGTTTTGTTTTTATTTATTTGGGACTTCAATTCTCCTGGGACAATAAATAAAAACATCAAAGCGTATATGTAGAAATCAGTCTCAGAAATCCAAGTAAATATCAGTTAAATTATCACAGGACTACTGGCAAAATTCTCTAATTACAAAAGTTTTTTGTTTTGGGGTTTTGTTTTCTGGTTTTTCTTTTCAGGCACATTAGTAATTTCTTGACTAGGAAAGGGAAACCCACAAAATAGGTCCTTCTTAATTCTTGCGTGCAGCTGATTTTGTTTCTGTCCACAAAAGGCAAAGATGACCTCCGTAGCAGATTCTAGCTCTATCTGGATTACTCCATGAGTGTCGGTCAATGAAAACGGCAGAAATCCTGTCACAGGAGAGACCTAAGTAGGCAACCTCAGTGGACGTTAAAAATATGATTGTCACGTCAATGCAAAGAAATAATTATAGGCCTCATACCAACGGCACATGGTCTCTGTGAGTCCACGTCTCCAGGATTCCGCGTCTGTGTGAAGTGCTGTTCATGCTTCAGAAGGAGCAGTGGAGGGTTTAGTGGAACTGAAATCTCCGTGGTATCAGCGATGTGAAAATGTGTATCATGCTTAAGTAAGCAAGTAGGAAAACACCTACACTCTCCAATGCAAAAACTACTGGAAAACATTAAACTGAGCTTTATGTCTTTATAAATTATTTTCATAGCAATGCCCCAGTTAATGCGCCATTCCACTCTTTCTGATTTGTCCTTAGATAAATGTGTTTCTTCAGCCATTTCCCTCGTGTGTCCTTCTTGCCCTCAGTAGAGAACAGCACATAGGATGTTTTGATAGACTTTGTTTATGGACAAATACAAGCAAAGCAGCAAGCTGAGGAAAGCCATCATTGCTTTTAATATTTTGTAAACAATAAGACTTGCTTTTATAGCCATATTTAAAAGAGCAAATTATTCTTACAGTTCAGTTAGGCTACGATTAGACCAAAACACCAAACAGAATAGCTGACGTTGGAATCAAAACGTTGGCGAAAATCACAAACATGAAAAGAGATGTTTAAGAAGTATTTTAAAAATAACTTGCAAAAATGGAAGAGTAACTTGAAGCAAGTGCTCTAGTAAATACTTCCCCTGTAAACATGTTTGAAGTATACAGCTGTAAACAGTATACTGTATGTATACATACAGCTGTCTTACTGAGTTAACTTTAAAATCGCTTTAGTGACCAATTTTGGAGGCTAAAGGTAAATAAGTAAATCAAAACATGACCTAAAACACAACTAAATGAACAGGAGAAACAAGTATACAGATGTATACTTCAAACATGGATTTGAAGTATACAGATAAACCCAGTACAAAGAGAGAGCTTGGCGATGATGGGGAGAAACCTGATTATTAAGATGATGATAAGGTCCTAATGAGGCAGGAAGGGAAAGATCGAGGGGCTTATGGGGCAGGCTGTTGGTTTAATTCTTGCCTCTGCAGCCATTCCCATCTTCTGGAAGGAGGCAAAGAGGTTGGTTATAAATATTACAGTCCACAAACCAGAATCCATCTGAGAGCTGTCAGCTAATACCCCACTGTGACCCTAAAAACCCCTAAGTCCTAAAGATAGATATAAAACCTTTAGACTATATGAATATATCAGAAAAAAATTCTTATACATTTTCTCCATGGGAGAAAAAAATTATTATGTTTGTGCTTTTAGCTTTGGTTTCACATCTCAAAACTGTTTGCTAACATATGGCGTTTGTTTTAGTTCTTAAAATTAAGTGTGTTTTCTTACATTACCAGATGATAATGTAAAAAATTAATATATAAAATTCAACAAATACTTTTTTATGTAGAATATGGAAATTATACTGTGTAACCATGTGAAATATTAACCACTCCTTTAGCTATTCATCTGCTGGCTTGGGGTGACTTTTATTTTAAATGCTAATTTTTCAGAATACTTTTGAAGGGTGTTATATATGTTATTTCATCACATGGTCCTGTGAGATTTGTACAGTGTCCATAAATTGTGAAGTGGGTGTAGGTTTTTTTAAGTATCACATATAATTAGGATTGAATATTCACATGATTATAGGCCTGTGCTTGCAGATATAAAACCAGGCAGATTCCCAATGGATAATACTTCAAGAAATATTTGCATCCTTAACGTTAAATCTGTCTTACTGAGTTAACTTTAAAATTCCTTTAGTGACCAATTTTGAATGCTAAAGGTAAATAAATAAATCAAAACATGACCTAAAACGTAACTAATTGAACAAGAGAAACAAGTATACAACACAAATTATTGATTTCATTTTCATATTTTAACTAGTTTTTCTTTAATAAGTACAGTGTATATACAATTTTGCCACTGTTTAATTATTCAAAGATTTAAAAACTGAATTTAATACTTCATGAACTAGAAATTATGAAATCTTTATCCCCAAATAGCTGGAAAACAAAACAAGGAAATTTGTCCTTTTGAATGGCACAGTTCTGTATTGTCTTGGTGACTCTAAATTCTGTGCTTTGTTGGACTTTTTTGTTTTTGAGACAAGTTTCACCCTTGTTGCCCAGACTGGAGTGCAATGGTGCTATCTTGGTTCACTGCAACCTCCACCTCCTAGGTTGAAGAGATTCTCTTGCCTCAACCTCCCAAGTAGCTGGCATTACAGGCATGCGGCCTCCATGCCTACATATTTTGTATTTTTTTTTAGTAGAGACATGATTTCTCCACGTTGGTCAGGCTGGTCTTGAACTCCTGATCTCAGGTGATCTGCCTGCCTCAGCCTCCCAAAGTGTTGGTATTACAGGCATAAGCCACTGCGCCCAGCCTGTTCAACTTTTTTAATTGTTGGAGACAAGGAGAAACAATCTCAACCTGCATTTACATAGTGCTGGGGGAAACCACCAGGAATGTGTGATCTGTCACTTGGCTTTGAAAACACTTGAAGAAGTTGCACTAATCTAATCAAGCAGATAAAGATTTAGATCTATAGAATATACTTATTGCATAAAGATGAATTCAGCAAATAAATTGTGAGCATCTTCTTTTTTTTTCCATTTATTTATTTTATTGCATTTTAGGTTTGGGGGTACATGTGAAGAACATGCAAGATTGTTGCATAGGTACACACGTGGCAGTGTGATTTGCTGCCTTCCTCCCCATCACCTACATCTGGCATCTCTCCCCTTGCTATTTCTCCCCAACTCCCCACCCCCCACCATCCCTCCCCTATTTCCCCCCAACAGACCCCAGTGTGTAGTGCTCCCCTCCCTGTGTCCATGTGTTCTCATTGTTCAACACCCGCCTGTGAGTGAGAACATGTGGTGTTTGATCTTCTGCTCTTCTGTCAGTTTGCTGAGAATGATGGTTTCCAGGTTCATCCATGTCCCTACAAAGGACACAAACTCATCATTTTTGATGGCTGCATAATTTTCCATGGTGTATATGTACCACATTTTCCATGTCCAGTCTATCGTCGTGGGCATTTGGGCTGGTTCCAGGTCTTTGCTATTGTAAACTGTACTGCAATGAACATTCCTGTGCACGTGTCCTTATAGTAGAACAATTTATAATCCTCTGGATATATACCCCGTAATGAGATTGCTGTGTCAAATGGAATTTCTATTTCTAGGTCCTTGAGGAATCGCCACACTGTCTTCCACAATGGTTGAACTAATTTACACTTCCACCAACAGTGTAAAAGTGTTCCTATTTCTCCACATCCTCTCCAGCATCTGTTGTCTCTAGATTTTTTAATGATCACCATTCTAACTGGTGTGAGATGGTATCTCAATGTAGTTTTGATTTGCATTTCTCTGATGACCAGTGATGATGAGCATTTTTTCATATGTTTGTTGGCCTGATGTATGTCTTCTTTTGTAAAGTATCTGTTCATATCCATTGCCCACTTTTGAATGGGCTTGTTAGTTTTTTTCTTGTAAATCTGTTTTAGTTCTTTGTAAATTCTGGATATCAGCCCTTTATCAGATGAGTAAACTGCAAAAATTTTTTCCCATTCTGTTGGTTGCCGATTCACTCTAATGACTGTTTCTTTTGCCGTGCAGAAGCTGTGGCATTTGATTAGGTCCCATTTGTCTATTTTGGCTTTTGTTGCCAATGCTTTTGGTGTTTTTGTCATGAAGTCCTTGCCTACGCCTATGTCCTGAATGGTTTTGCCTAGATTTTCTTCTAGGCTTTTTATGGTGTTAGGTCTTATGTTTAAGTCTTGGTTAGGAAGAATCAATATCGTGAAAATGGCCATACTGCCCAAAGTCATTTACAGATTCAACGCTATCCCCATCAAGCTACCAATGACCTTCTTCACAGAACTGGAAAAAAACACCTTAAACTTCATATGGAACCAAAAGAGAGCCCGCATAGCCAAGTCAATTCTAAGCAAAAAGAACAAAGTGGAAGGCATCACACTACTGGACTTCAAACTATACTACAAGGCTACAGTAATCAAAACAGCATGGTAGTGGTACCAAAACAGAGATATAGACCAATGGAACAGAACAGAGGTCTCGGAGGCAACACAACATATCTACAACCATCTGATCTTTGACAAACCAGACAAAAACAAGCAATGGGGAAAGGATTCCCTGTTTAATAAATGGTGTTGGGAAAACTGGCTAGCCATGTGCAGAAAGCAGAAACTGCTTTCTGACACCCCTTCCTGACACCTTACACTAAAATTAACTCCAGATGTTGTGAGCATCTTCTATGGCACAGCATAGCATCAGGTCCTTTTCTTTTCTCTTTTTTTAAGACAGTCTCCCTTTGTTGCCCAGGCTGGAGTGCAGCAGCTCAATATTGGCTCACTGCAACCTCTGCCTCCTGGGCTCCAAGAATTCTCATGCCTCAGCCTCTTGAGTAGCTGAGATTACAAGCATGTGTCACCATGTCCAACAATTTTTTTGTATTTTTAATGGAGATGAGGTTTCGCCACATTGGTCAGGCTGGTCTCCAACTCCTGGCCTCAAGTGACCTGCCCACCTCGACCTCCCAAAGTGCTGGGATTACAGGCGTCAGCCAAGCCACCATGCCCCACCTAGCCCCAGGTCTTTCTGAAGATGGAACTCTAATGGAGTTCTTACTCGCCAGGAGCTTAGAGCATTCACTTTAGAAAGGAGACATCTATGTTTCCTTCCAAGTCGTTTTGCCTCAGACAATTTCATATCAGAGTGCTTATGATTTTAAGTAAACTCCATGAATGTAATGTCTTTTCTTTTTAAGAATAGTGGAAATAGCAAAGACATGGAATCAACCCAAATGCCCATCAATGATAGACTGGATAAAGAAAATATGGTACATATACACTATGGAATACTGTGCAGCTATAAAAAAGAATGAGATCATGTCCTTTGCACGGACCTGGATGAAGCTGGAAGCCATCATCCTCAGCAAACTAACACAGGAACAGAAAACCAAACACTGCATGTTTTCACTTATAAATGACAGCTGAACAATGAAAACATGTGGACACAGGGAGGAGAATGACCACACTGGGAGTTGTGGGAGACGGAAAGGAAGGGAAAGCATCAGGATAAATAAATAGCTAATGCATGCAGCACTTCATACCTAGGTGATGGGTTGATAGGCACCCATCACACGTTTGTTGTTAGCAAACGTGGGTTGATAGCAAACCACCATGCACACGTTTACCTGTGTAACAAACCTGCACGTCCAGTACATGTAACCTGGAACTTAAAATTAAATTAAATTTTAAAAGGAATAGTGAATACTGAAGATATTTATAGGATGTGGAGATTGCATTTATGTTTAAAGACAATTGAAATTATTGAAAGTGAAGTCACATAAAATACTATCACCCTGAAATTGTACCATGAAAGCCCCAAATAAGGAAATATATTCACATTGTTAAACTACAATTTAGGAGAGAAATGGCACTTTTACTTTTAACAGGCATTTGTTTTAGTTAAAAAATTATTTATTTTTTAAAATAATAAATATAAAGTAAACCACACCTATATCACTCCTAAAGTTTTAAGTTGCAATTTTTTTGTTTGTTTGTTTGTTTTGAGATGGAGTCTCTCTCTGTCCCCCAGGCTGAAGTGCAGTGGTGCATCACTTAATTTAAAACAAAAAATTCTGATGGGTTAATTTGAGAAATGAGATAAAAAACATCCCCCACCCCCGCCGAGTTATATTTCAAATTTTTTAAAGAAAGAGCTATGCTTCATTCATCTTTGTGTCCCAATCCCTAGCACAGAGATTTGTATGCAGTAGAAAAACCACAAAATATGAGAACTCTTTCTAGTGTAGTCTATTCTCAGTTATCTACAGAAATATTTTCACCTCTCAGTGCCCTTTTTGCTGGCCACCGTCCCTACCAGCAGCTCTTCTCTGACGTTATCATTAGTATACAGAAGGATAAGGGGACAGCAGTGCAAACCTTTAAGTGTGCAGACAAAAGAAACAACTGAGACAGGTGATATGAAAGGTCGGAGGATCGATGGCAAGCCTCAGGCAGCCACTGTGATGTGAAGAGGGTGACAGCGTTCATCACCATGTCTGACAACTTGCACCATATGCTGCGATTCACTGAACTTCCCCAACTGACATCATCACATGTAAACTAAAGGCAGGTACCTCATCGAAGTATGAAGACCAGCTTGGAGAACAGCCTGAGGGAGGTGGAGGCCTGCTATGCCCTGCAGATGGAGGAGCTCAATGGGAACCCGCTGCCCCTGGAGTCAGAGCTGGCACAGACACAGGCAGAGGGACAGCGCCAGGCCCAGGAGTACCAGGTCCTGCTGAACATCAAGGTCAGGCTGGAGGCTGAGATCACCACCTACCGCCGCCTGCTGGAAGAGGGCAAGGACTTCAATCTTGGTGATGCCCTGGACAGCAGCAACTCCATGCAAACCATCCAGAAGACCACCACCCGCCGCATAGTGGGTGGCAAAGTGGTGTCTGAGTCCAACGACACCAAAGTTCTGAGACATGAAGCCAGCAGAAGCAGGGGACCCTTTGGGGAGCAGGAGGCCAATAAAAAGTTCAGAGGTCACTGGATGTCAAAAAAAAAAAAAAGGTAAGTACCTCATCTAGCACATCCAGTACAAAGTATGTAACTCATTTTCAATATATTTTATAATCAATACAAAGATAAGTAAATGAGAGGTGAGATAAAAGTAAAATGAAATGTGGCATAAATGAGTATGGGGTGGGGAGAGAAAAATGTCGGGGAGCAGAGGGCCAGAGGCAAGAGGCTTAGGACTACCAGAATTTTAGATGGCTACAACTGGGGTCAGCTGGACTCTTGGGCCAGATGACAGTGCACAGGGCATTGCCTATAAAAGAGGAGGCAATCGTTCTGTTGATTTTCTTCCTCTCGTAAGAACAGCCTTGACAATTAGGCATGTTTTTTGTAAGAATTGTTGTGTTAGTAACTATTTTATTAGGGAAGGGTATCTTTAAATAACTGTCACATTCCCATGTGATACTGATTATGAGTATTTAGCAATTTCCTTAAAAGCACTACTTTCAAATGGAACATTTGGAGAAGTTTTCGTTTTCTTTTGTCTCTATTGAAGGAAATAAAGAATTGACTAGTTATTTTCATTATACATTAAATTTGAGGAACCATAAGTGCACATATTTCCTAACATGACATAAGAGCTCATTTACTAAAAGAATTAACCAAATAAATGGAATTAATAATCCAAAGAATTGTCACTTAATATCTTATACATAGTAGAAAAACCACAAAAGTTGCTAAATTCTACAACTACCTTGCAAAATTCAAAGGCTATTTTTTTTACAACTACTTTAATGAGATTCTACTTTCTGAATAAGTTAGAATAAGTTAGTGAATATAATCTTATAATTTAAAAAACAAAACAAAAATTTTCTTTTTCCCAAGAAATATACCTGAATTAACATTTTGTCTCTATGGTGCAAAAAGTACATTTGTACTTTTGTACCATCTTTACTCTTAAAGGATATCTGGAAAAATATTTTAACAATCCCAAGAGAAGGCTAATTACAAAAACACAACATATTTCTGCAAATTGTAAGGTCCTGTCTGTGTAAATTAGAAGTCTTGCCACCAGCCCAAGCAATTCCTTATAGTGTGCATTTCCCGTTCACAGATTTTATTTCTCGTATGTTTCCTGTCTTCAAATGAAGCAATATAGAAGAGGGGTGATTGAACAGGCTTTACAGTCTTCCAGTCTGAGTTTAGACCCTGTCTCATCACTTACCAGGGTATGGGAACTTGGCACCTTGCTGAACTTCACAAAGCCTCAGCTTTCCTGTTTGGAGTGTGGCAAATGTCCAACTACAAAGGCAGGATTTCACTCAGCATCCAGTACAGAGGAAGGAGGTCATCAGTGCTGTTGATTGTCATTGCATGTTTGCCCAACCAAGAACGAACGCTCCCTCAACTAAAAATGTACCCACTGAGGAGGCTGATTCAGAAAACATAATATAGGACAGTTCACTTGACATATCCAGCCTGGGTGACAGAGTGAGACTCCATCTCAAAAAAAAGAAAAATAACTGAATCTTCTATGCCCCTGAAAGAAATGGCATTCAGACTTAACATAGAAAGCAAACCCACTGAGGGTGCATAAGCAGACCTGTATGCAAAGGTCTGAAAAAAATCCTCTTCCTCTTAATATGCTTGCACTTTCTTGCCTGATTTCAGTTATGTTTAATAACCTCAAATAACATAAGAAAAATAACTATTTTAAAAGTAGGGTATGCGCAGTGGGGCAGAGCAGCAGGAATAGGTTTGGTGTGCATGGAAATATATAACTCGATTCCTTAATTCCTGTAAAATAAAACCAAAATGTAGGTACTAAGTGCATTTGCATTGTAGAGGCTAACATTAGCCTAACGTCTGTGCTGTAAGACGCGGTCCCCACTCCACAGAACAGTGCACAGTTAGAATCCAGCCTCGCTGACCCTCTCTATGCCCCAGGAGCCTCCGCCTGGCTTTTTGAAAGGTCCCTTCCTTTGAGAAGCACTTGGTTCCTCCTTCAATTCAATTCCCACTCCTTCCTCATTCAATTCAATTCCCATTTCTTCCTTCTTCCTCCTGAGCTTTGTTTTCTAATTCTGTTTTTCCATCATCCCTTGTAGGTCTCATTCCTGCCTCTTCCTGTCTCTCTACACTGCTTCCATTATGGTAACCTGCACAGCCTAACTTGAATTTCTTTCAGATATATAATACTTCTGCCACCACACCACTTCTGTGTGTATGCCACTGATCAAGGGTAGGCATCTGGGGTCACCTAGATTCAAGGGATGCTGGGAAATGCCCATAACTGAAAGGCCAGGAGCCCAGCACCATCTTGAGAGGATTTGTTCTTAAAGGAAACAGGCACCCACGCCATGTGTGAGATAAAGAGCTGCCTCCAACACCACAGGAAAGAAGAGAAGGCACGGCAAGGCCACCTTGCTGTGGCCTAGAATCCGGGTCCCCAGGCTGGGTGTGATTCTTCCTCCCAGGCCTGAGGACTCATCTTGGTTCTCAGGGCCAGCCTCTGCGGAGGCGGAAGTCCTGCTAGAGCCCCCTTTGCTTCTGGCATGGATTTCTCTGCAGGTCCCTTGCCTGAGTCCCTGGTCTCTGCTTTCTAGGCTTTTTCGTTGCTCCCTCCCAACCTACGGGAAGCCGGGCTCTTAGCAGATGCCACATACTTGCCTCCTAACACATCCACGAAGCCAAATGCCCACTTTCTGGAGCTCCTATCTTTCAAAAAAATGCATGTCAATTTTTATTAATGTGTAGGGTTTTTTCCATACTGTAAAGTTAGTTCTCTTCTGTGTGCAGTTCTGCGAGCTACAGAACAGCTCTAGGGAATCCCTCATACTGTCCCTCATGCTCTCCCTGACATCAGCTCCTGCTGAAACTGATGCTCTCCATTCCTATCGCTCTGCCTTTTCTAGAAGTTCACATGAATGGGACCGTCCAGCATGTAACTTTCTCTGCGCATAAGCAAAGCGGGAGTTGGCCCCTCTCCCTGTGTGCACCTCAGCTTCACTTCTGCTGTTGCACGTGTCATTTGCCGTACTCATGCCATGGTGGGGCTGTACCACAGCGTGTTTATTCATTCTCCAGTCAAAGGGCATTTGGGTTTCCAGTTTCGGGTAATGACAAATGAAGAGATTACAAACATGCATGTTAGTTTTTTGTGGGAGTGTAGGTTATTTCACTCGGGTCAATGGGTAGGAGAAGGATTTCTGGATTTTTGATAAGTATGCATTTAACATTGCAGTAAACTGTGAAGTTGTTTTTCAAAGTAACTGTAGCATTTTGCCTGTCGCCCAGCAGTGTGTGACATGCAAAATGCCGTGGCTGGAGCACCTCTGCGTCTGCATTTTCTCCTCTCTCCACAGTTCATCTTGCCCTGTGAGCCTGTCTGTTAACACTACACTCCCCTCTTCAGTTTGAAACTTCATATCTGTTTTTTAAGTTAGCAAATATTATTTAGGGCCAACTATATGTTAGGTTACTGTTCCTGATGTTATAATTCAGTGATGAATTTGAAATTTAAATTCCCTAAACTTTATGGATTGGCATTCTATTAACACATACATGCATAATTAAATGGATACACAGATCTATAAATTTAAAAATAAATTTATTTTAGAATCTGCAGCACCCAACACTGTAGCCCTCAGCCACGTGTGGCTATTGCTCCGTGAACCATGGCCAGTATGGACTCAATGAGCTGCAAGTGTAACCTGCTGATGAACTGCTGAAGACTTACATAAAATGACTTAAGATCGTTACATGGATTACATGTTGAAATGACAATAGTTTAAGTGTACAGAGTTAAATAACAGTAAAATTAAGTATTACTGTTTCTTTTTAAAAATGTGACTACTAAAGTATTTAAAATAACATATAGTTTCTAGTATATCCATATTTCTATTGCTATGCGCCATGCTTGATAGCGAGGTGTAATACTAAAGCTCAAAAAAGCATATTATTATAGAGCGGCTGATGTTACAGCCAGATAATACTTTTAACACAAGAGTCAGGAAGAGATCTCCGAACCCCTGTGTGTGCGGTGCAATCTGGATGTTGGGAAAGAGGCAGGCATGTGACAGTCTGAGGGAAATGCTGCCAGCAGAACAGGACAAGCACACTCTCAAAAGAGCAAAGAACTCTGGACGTCTCAAGAGTCAAAGAAGCCAGTGGAGTTGCAGTGGAGTGAGTGACGGGAAGACTGGTGGAGAGAGGGCAGCGAGGTCTGCAGAATTCAGAGTCTGGGCCTCAGAAAATGTGGTAGGAAACGGATTGGTGCCGAGCCACCACCGTCCCCAGGAACCCTTGCGAAGCCTCCTAATCCAACACTACCTTTATTTGTTGCCACCCTCAAATATGAAGTATGGCTATCATGTACTGAGCTAAGCTCCCACTAAGTGCTGGGTGCTGACCACACTCGGCACATTGTGGGCTTGCCCCAGTTGAAATTTAGGCTTCCTTTGCCATTGACAGAGGTTTTCTTCTCTTGGCGTCATTTCTTCATTTGCCCTCTGAGGTCTGCATTCTTGTGGCCCTGTGTCATCCATTCTCTCCTCTAGGAAGTAGGGTCAGGTCAAGAAAACCTGAATCTCCCACCTTCATAGATTTTGGCCTTCATCTTTACCCTGGTTGTTATACGAGATGGATGCACATTAGATTTTTTTTTTTTTTTAGTTGGTGTTCCAGTCACCTGTTGAAGAGGCACTGGGATCTGTGTGTTTTCCCATGGGGCAACTCACTGTTCTGGCTTAAACAGCGGCACTGAGATTCGTGGCGCTTTTTTTTTGCCCTGGAATCTGTCCTGGTTCCCTGTTCAGTCCCCTTTTAAACAGACGAATGGGCGACTTCCCGTGGCTCCAATTGCCAGCCAAAAGGGCACCCAGACTGGTGTATTTAGTACAGAGAACTGCTGCACTGGGGCGCTGACAAAGCAGCCACCTGCGGCAAAGCAGCCTTGCCGGCTGACACAGCCGTGCTGGCCAAAACAGCCATGCTGGTCACCCGTGGAGCTCCTCTGCCTGGGAATTTCCTAGTCTGTGGGCAACAAAATGCGGCGTCCTGGCCGGGCGCGGTGGCTCACTCCTGTAATCCCAGCACTTTGGGAGGCCGAGGCGGGTGGATCACGAGGTCAAGAGATCGAGACCATCCTGGTCAACATGGTGAAACCCCGTCTTTACTAAAAATACAAAAAATTAGCTGGGCATGGTGGCGCGTGCCTGTAATCCCAGCTACTCAGGAGGTTGAGGCAGGAGAATTGCCTGAACCCAGGAGGCGGAGGTTGCGGTGAGCTGAGATTGCGCCATTGCACTCCAGCCTGGGCAACAAGAGCGAAACTCCGTCTCAAAAAAAAAAAAAATGCGGCGTCCACTCACCCTCTGCGCTTTCACTGGGAGCTGCAATCCTAAACTATTCCTAAACTGCCATCTTGCTCTATGTCCCCTCTAGATTTTTAATCTAATCTATTGATGTTGGAGCTGTAAAAAGACCCAAGTTTCGTATTTTAAGATACACATATTTTTCCCAGCAGAACCTCTCTGTAATCAGGATGACTCTTAAAATCAACATCTGTCAAGTGAGAGCTGTGAAACCGTTGGCTTCATCAGCATACGAGCAAGTGCGATCATGGGGTTCATTTGTCGTGATTTCAAGTGAGTTGTGCATGTTGCGTATTATGCTCCATATGTGGAGTTTAGTTATTTAACATACCTTCAAATAGATTGCACTATAATTTGTCTTTCAAATAAGTAATTGTGTTTGTAGGGACATCAAACTATAATACAGAAAGCACAAAGCAATTTTATATAAAATATAACATTTTGTTTTAGTAAAAAAGACATTAACCATTAGAAAAACAACCATAATTCCATATTTTCTTGTAAATCATCAACAGGGAGTCTTATAGAAGATATCTACAGTAAACGAAGATATGTTACATTTAACTACTGATATACAAGTAAAACTACTACCTACAATGTGCCAAAAAAAAAAAATGGAACTGAAGGCAGGGAATATTGCTGAGACCCAAGAATATGCCCTTTTGATGGCATACTGGCAAAAAACACGGCAGCAAGTCACAATGTTTTCATAAAATTCGCAATCAATATGAAGCAGCTTTAGGGAATACGTTTCCAGTGTTTTGGGCTTAAAGCATTGTTTTTATTCCACAAAAATACCATATGATTTTAAAAATCCTCATATAAGTTTAGAGGAGCTCTTTCACGAGTATAAAATTTTAAAACTGGAAGTGATTTTAAAAAGCATGTATAAATGAATTAGCAGCATTGTCTCTGTTAGTGCTATAGAAATGAGGGTGTGCCTTTTAATATAGAGTTGACCCTTGAACAACACAGGTTTCAACTGCATGGGTTCACTTATATGCAGATTAAAAAAAATAAATATATTGGAAAAAATTTTAAATATTTGTGACAATTTGCAAAAAAAAACTTGAAGATGAGCAATGTATCCTAGAAATATCAAAAAATGTAAGAAAGGATATGTCATGAATGATTAAAACATATGTCGATATTGGTCTTATTTACCACCATAAAATATGTATGTGTCTATTATTAAAAAGTTAAAATGCATCAAAACTTATGCCAACACTTACAGACTATACATGAAATAGGAAGAGGCAGCATTAAATTATAACTTACTATATTCATTACTGTATTAGTGTTTTTTCATTGCTATAAGGAAAGACCTGAGATTGGGTAATTTACTAATAGAGGTTTGTTTTGGCTCACAGGTGCCAGCATCTGCTCCTGATGAAGCCTCAGGAAGCTTCCAATCATGGTGGAAGGTGCAGGGGGAGCAGGAGTGTCACATGGCGAGAGATGGAGCAAGAGAGAGTGAGGAGGGGCCAGGCTCCCTTTGAAATAATCAGAGCTCACATGAACTCACAGAGTTAGAGAATTTATTCATCAACATGAGGGCAGCACCCAGCCATTCACAAGAGATCATCCCCATCACCTCCCACTGAGCTCTCGCCCCCAGTATTCTGGTATGGTGCCAGAACCTCTGGTGAGGGCTGCAGGAAGCTTCCGATTATGGTGGAAGGTGAAGAAGGAAGCAGGATGTCACATGAAGAACGAGGGAGCAAGAGAGAGAGAAGGAGAGGTGACATGGGTTGCATGTTTGTGCCCTCCAAATCTCATGGTGACATGTGATTCTCAGTGTTGAAGATGAGGCCTGGACGGTGGTGACCAGTTGATGAGAAAAGATCCCTCATGAATGGTTTAGCATCAACCCCTCAGGGATAAGTGAGTTCTCACTCAGCTCATTCATGTGAGATCTGGCTGTTTAAAAGAGTCTGGGACCTCCCCCTTCTCTCTCTCACTCCTTCTCTTGCCGTTCCTCATGACTGCCCCTGCTTCACCCTCTGCCGTTACTGGAAGCCTCCTGAGACCCTCACCAGAAGATAAGCAGAAGCCAACATCGTGCTTCCTGTACAGCCTATAGAACCGTGAGCCAATTCAACCTCTTTTCTTCATAAATTACCCAGCCTCAGGTATTGCTTTATAGCAACACAAGAACAGCCTAACACTGGAGGTGCTAGGCTCCTTTTAGAAAACAACCAGATCACACATGAACTCAGAAAGCGAGAACTTCCTGATTTACTGTGAGGACAGCACCAAGCCAGGCATGAGGGATCTGTCCCCATTACCCAAACACCTCCCATGAGGCCCATCTGTAGCATTAGAGGTCACATTTCAACATGAGATTTGGAAGGGATAAACCATTTCAAACCATAGTGGATACATACTGTACTGCTGCAGTAATATTACTGTCATCTCCTGTTGCTATTGCAAGATCTCAAACATCCACCTACAACACGGCATGACGCTAATCATCTCTACATGAACAGTTTGTCTTTCCAGTAAATTCTGTGGCATAGTAAAAAGTGATTTCTCAAGGTTTTTGTATATTTTTCGTCATGTTTAGTGCAATATAATAAACCTTGAATAAAATCACATGGCCCATATGAAGTACCACTTATAAAGCTGGAAGTGGATCCAGGAAGCAGAGAAAAGTCATGACATTACAAGAAAAAGTTGAATTGCTTGATATGTACCATTGATTAAGCTCTGCAGCTGTGGTGACCCAGCATTTTAAGATGAATGAGGTATTCCCCGAGAAGATCAACCCCAAGGCACATAATCTTCAGATTCACCAGGGTTGAAATGAAGGGAAAATGCTAAGCGCAGCCAGAAAGAAAGGTCGAGTTACCCACAAAGGGAAGCCCATCAGACTCACAGCCGATCTCTCGGCAGAAACCCTATAAGTCAGAAGAGAGTGGGGGCCAATATTCAACATCTTAAGAAAAGAACTTTTCCACCCAGAATTTCATATGTAGCCAAACTAAGCTTTGTAAATGAAGGAGAAATAAAATCCTTTACAGACAAGCAATTGCTGAGAGTTTTTGTCACCACCAGGCCTGTCTTATAAGATCTCCTGCAGGAAGCACTAAACATGGAAAGGAACAACCAGTACTAAACACTACAAAAACATACCAAATTATAAAGACCATTGGCACAATGAAGAAACTACATCAACTAATGGGTAAAACAATCAGCTAGCATCAAAAAGCCAGGATCAAATTCACACATAACAATATTAACCTTAAATGTAAATGGGTAAATGGGCTGAATGTCCCAATCAAAAGACACAGACTGGCAAATTGGATAAAGAGTCAAGACCCATCAGTGTGCTGGAGGAGACCCATCTCATATGCAAAGACACACATAGGCTCAAAATAAAGGGATGGAGGAAGATCTACCAAGCAAATGGAGAGCAAAAAAAAAGCAGGGGTTGCAATCTTAGTCTCTCATAAAAAAGACTTTCAACCAACAAAGATCAAAAGAGACAAAGAAAGGTGTTACATAACGGTAAAGAGGTCAATGTAACAAGAAGAGCTAACTGTCCTAAATATATATGCACCCAATACAAGAGCACCCACATAAATAAGGCAGGTTCTTAATGACCTACAAAGAATCTTAGACTCCCACACAATAATGGTGGGAAAATTTAACACTCCACTATCAATATTAGACAGATCACCAGACAGAAAATTAACAAGGATATCTAGGACTTGAACTCAGATCTGGACCAAGCAGACCTAATAGATATCTACAGGGCTCTCCACCCCAAATCCACAGAATATACATTCTTCTCAGCACGACATTGCACTTACTCTAAAACCGACCACATAGTTGAAAGTAAATCACTCCTCAGCAAATGCAAAAGAACATAAATCATAACAAACAGTCTCTCAGACCACAGTGCAATCAAATTAGAACTCAGGATTAAGAAACTAACTCAAAACTGCACAACTACATGGAAACTGAACAACCTGCTCCTGAATGACTACTGGATAAATAATGAAATGAAGGCAGAAATAAAGATGATCTTTGAAACCAGTGAGAAAGAAGACACAACATACCAGAATCTTCAGGACACATTTAAAGCAGTGAGTAGAGGGAAATTTATAGCACTAAGTATCCACATAAAAAGTGAGAAGAGCTCTAAAATCAACACCCTGACACCATGATTAAAAGAACTAGAGGAGCAAGATCAAAGAAATTCAAAAGCTAGCAGAAGACAAGAAATAACTAAGATCAGAGAAGAACTGAAGGAGATAAAGACACAAAAAACCCTTCAAAAAATCAATAAATCCAAGAGCCGGTTTTTTGAAAGTATCAACAAAATAGATAGACCACTAGCCAGACTAATAAAAAAGAAAGAAGGATCAAATAGATGCAATAAAAAATGACAAAGGGGATATCACTACTGACCCCACAGAAATACAAATTACCAACAGAGATTACTACAAACACCTCTATGCACATAAAACAGTAAATTTAGAAGAAATGGATAAATTCCTGGACACTTACACACTTGCAAGACTAAACCAGGAAGAAGTTGAAGCCCTGAGTAGGCCAATAACAAGGTATGAAATTCAGGCAGCAATTAAGAGCCTACCAACCAAAAAAAGTCCAGTACCAGATAGGTTCACAGCCAAATTCTACCAAAGGTACAAAGAGGAGCTGGCACCATTCCTTCTGAAACTATTCCAAACAATACAAAAAGAGGGAATCCTCCCTAACTTATTTTGAGACCAACATCATCCTGATACCAAAACCTGGCAGAGACACAACTAAAAAATAAAATTTCAGGCCAATATCCATGATGAACATTGATGCAAAAATCCTTAATAAAATACTGACAAACCAAATCCAATAGCACATCAAAAAGCTTATCCATCATGATCAAGTCAGCTTTATCCCTGGGATACAAGGCTGGTTCAACATCTGCAAATCTGTAAACATAATCCACCACATAAACAGAACCAAAGACAAAAACCACATGATTATCTCTATACATGCAGAGAAGTCTTTTAACAAAATTCAACAACGCTTTATACTAAAAACTCTCAATAAACTAGGTATCGATGGAACATATCTCAAAATAGCAAGCTATTTATTGTTGGGGTTCAGGATTCAGGGGTGCCCTTGAGAGGACTTTTCTCCAAGGTTCTTGGTTTCCTCCTGCTCTTTCAAGAATGAGAGAGGGGACCAGGTGCACTTGCAAAGTAAATACTGGACCCCAAATAGTGTTGTTGCAGAGAATGAATTTATTTAGAGAAAGAGAAAAAAAAAAGGAGAAGAAAGAGAACATCCACACAAGAGAGGGAGAGTGTGTGTGTGGAAGGAGGTCCAAACATGGAGTCTGAAGGCTTGTGGAAGAAGGGGACTTTTAACTTAGGAGGAGCCTCCATTTTCTCCAAGACCTCTGGCCAATGAAAGGAGTTCCTTAGAACTTCCACCAGAGTGATTCACTTTTGATTCTTCCTGTGCCCACAAAAATTAAAACAGAAACCATCAAATCTCCCAGATGGAGAGGGATGGGAGGGGGGCATGGCGCTGGGTAGTTTGTGCCCTTGAAACTATGCCCCCTCGTGGACCTGGAAAGAGAACACCTTCCCTCATTATGACAAACTCACAGCCAACATCATACTGAATGGGCTAAAACTGGAAGCATTTCCTTTGGACACTGGCAAAAGACAAGGATGCTCTCTCTCACCACTCCTATTCAACATAGTATTGGAAGTTCTGGCCAGGGCAATCAGGCAAGAAAAAGAAATAAAGGTATTCAATTAGGAAAAGAGGAAGTCGAATTATCTCTATTTGCAGATGACATGATTGTATATTTAGAAGACCCCATTGTCTCACCCAAAATCTCCTTAAGCTGATAAGCAACTTCAGCAAAGTCTCAGGATACAAAATCAATGTGCAAAAATCACAAGCATTCCTATACTCCAATAACAGACAGAGAGCCAAATCGTGAGTGAACTCCACTCACAATTCCTACAGATATGATACAATTCCTAGGAATGCAACTAACAAGGGGTGTGAAGGACCTCTTCAAGGAGAACTACAAACCACTGCTGAAGGAAATAAGAGAGGACACAAACAGATGGAAAAATAGTCCATGCTCATGGTTAGGAATAATCAATATCATGAAATGGTCATAATGCCAAAAGTAATTTATGGATTCAATGCTGTCCCCATCAAAGACTTTCTTCACAGAATTGGAAAAAACCACCCTAAACTTCATATGGAACCAAAAAAGAGCCTGCATAGCCAAGACAATTCTAAGCAAAAAATAAAACAAAGCTGGAGGCATCACGCTACCTGACTTCAAACTATACTACAAGGCTACAGTAATCAAAACAGCATAGTACTAGTACCAAAACAGAGATATAGGCCAATGAAACAGAACAGAGGCCTCAGAAGTTACAACACACATCTACAGCCATCTGACCTTTGACAAACCTGACAAAAACAAGCTATGGGGAAAGGATTCCCTATTTAATAAATGATGTTAGGAAAACTGGCTTGCCATATGTAGAAAGCTGGAACTGGGTTCCTTCCTTACACCTTATGCAAAAATTAACTCCATATGGATTAAAGATTTAAACATAAGACCTAACACCATAAAAATCCTAGAAGAAAAACTAGACAATACCATTCAGAACATAGGCATAGGCAAGGACTTCATGACTAAAACACAAAAAACAATATCAATAAAAGCCAAAATAGACAAATGGGATTTAATTAAACTTAAGAGCTTCTGCACAGCAAAATAAACAATCATTAGAGTCAACTGGCAATCAATAGAATGGGAAACATTTTTGCAATCTACCCATCTGACAAAGGGCTAATATTCAGAATCTACAAAGAAATTAAACAAATTTACAAGAAAAAAACAAACAACCCCATTAAAAGGTGGGCAAAGGATATGAACAGACATTTTTCAAAAGAAGACATTTATGCAGCCAACAAACATATGAAAAAAAGCTCATCTTCACTGGTCATTAGAGAAATGCAAATCAAAACCACACTGAGATACCATCTAACGCCAGTTAGAATGGCGATCATTAAAAAATCAGGAAACAACAGATGCTGGAGAGGATGTGGAGAAATAGGAACGCTTTTATGCTGTTGGTGGGAGCATAAATTAGTTCAACCACTGTGGAAGACAGTGTGGCGATTCCTCAAGGGTCTAGAAATAGAAATACCATTTGACCCAGCAATCTTATTACTGGCATAAAACTCACTTAAATCTCAAAATATAATTGAAAGCTTTATCAATAAGTTGGACCAAGTAGCAGAAAAAAATTCAGAGCTTAAAGGCCAGTCTTTCTAACTAATCAAGTCAGACAAAATTAAAGAAAAAAAAAAAGTTTAACAAAGTCCTTGACTATATGGGATTATGTAATGTGACAAAACCTATTAATTGTTGGCATTTCTATGAGGGAAGGAGAAAAAGTAAATAACCTGTAAAACACATTTGAGGGAATTATCCAGGAAAATATCACTAATCTTTCTAGAGAGGTAGACATCCTGATATAAGAAATCCAAAGAACACCTGCAAGATACTACACAAAACAAACATCACCAAGGCATATAGTCCCCATACTATCTACAGTCAATGCAAAAGAAAAAATCTTAAAGACAGCTAGAGAAACAAATCAAATCACATGCAAAGAGAATGTCTTCAGTCTAAGAAGGGACTTCTTAGCAGAAACCTTATAAGTCAGGAGAGATTACAGGCCTATTTTCAGCATCCTCGAAGAAAATAAATTCCAAACAAGAATTTCATATGCTGACAAACTAAACTTTATAAGCAAAGGAAAAATAAAATATTTTCCAGATATGCAAGCACTAAGAGAATTTGTTACCACTAAACTAGCCTTACAAGAGATTCTAAAGGGAGTTCTAAATATGGGAACAAAAGAATAATACCTGCTACCACAAAACACACTTAAGCACATAGCTGACAGACCCTGTAAGTCAACCACACAATAGAATACAAAGCAACCAATTGACAACTTCATAATAGAATCAAAACTTCACATATCACTATACCCTGAATATGGATGGCCTAAATTCCCTATCTAAAAGCACAGAGTAGCAAGTTGGATTTAAAATAAGACCCATCAGTCTTCTGTCTTCAAGAGAACCACACCCCTAGTTTCATAAAAGGTTGGAGAAAGACCAAATAAGCAAATGGAAAACAAAAAGAGCAGGGAGTGCTATTCTTATATCAGATAAAACAGACTTTAAACCAACAACAGTAAAAAAGGGCAAAAAAGCGTATTACATCTTGGTAAAGGATTCAGTACAACAAGAGGAGTTTAACAATCCTGCCCCAATACTGAAGCACCCAGATTTATGAAACAAGCACTTCCAGACACATAAAAGGACTTAGAAAGCCACACAATTGTGGTAGGGGACCTCAACACCCCATGTCAGCATTAGACATATCATCAAGGCAGAAAACTAACAAAGAAATTCTCTACTTAAACTAGACACTTGATCAATTGGACAATAAACATCTACAGAATACTCTACTCACCAACCATAGAATATGTAATACATTCTTCTCACTTACACATGTAACATACTTCAGGATTGAACACATGCTCAGCCCTAAAGCAAGTCTCAATAGATTCAAGAATATTAAAATTACACCAGCCATACTCACAGACCACAGTGGAATAAAAAAAGTAATCAGTACAAGCAAGATCTCTCAAAATCATACAATTACATGGAAATTAAATTGCTTACTTCTGAATGACTTCTGGGGACACAACAAAACTGAGACAGAAATTTAAAAAGTTATTTGAAATAAATGAAAACAGACACACATTATGACAAAATGGGATGCAGCAAAAGCAGTGTTAGGAGGAAAATTTATAGCACTAAACTCCCACCTTAACAACTCAGAAAAATCTAAAATTAATGATCAAACATGACACCTAGAGGAACTAGAAAAACAAAAACAAACTAACCTCAAAACTAGCAAAAGAAAAGAAATAAATCAGAACAGAACTGAACAAAATCAAGGTGCAAAAAACCCATACAAACTATCAACAAAACCAAAAGTTTGTTATTTGAAAGAATAAGCAAGATCAATAGACTACTAGCTAGATGAACCAAAAAAAAAAAAGAAAGAAAAGAAAAGTAAAGAAAGGAAGGAAGGAAGGAAGGAGATTCAAATAAGCAGAAGTAGAAACAACAAAGGTGACTTTGCAACTGATCTCACAGAAATACAAAAGATACTCAAGCACTATTGTGAACAGCTCTATGCACACACACTAGACAATCTAAATGAAATTGTTAAATTCCTGGAAATACTCAATTTTCTAAGATTGAAAAGATTGAATCAGGAAGAAATTGAACGCTGAACAGACCAATATTGAGTTATAATATTGAATCAATAATAAAAAACCTACCAACCAAAAAAAAAAATCCATGGACTAGAAGGATTCACATTTGAAGCCTATTTTTTATATATATATTTATATATATATATATGTGTGTGTCTATATATATGTATATATATATATATATATATATATATATATATAAAATATATATATGTGTGTATATATATATACACACACACACACACACATATATAGTGTACATATATACACATATATATATGTATGTATATAGATATTAGCTGGTACAAATTTTCTGAGACTATTCAAATAAATTGAGGAGAAAAGACTCTTCCCTGATTTATTCTACAAAGCCAGCATCACCCTGATACCAATTCCTGGCAAAGATACAATGAAAAAAGGAAACTATGGGCCAATATTCCTGATGAACATAGATGCAAAAATCCTCAACAAAATACTATCAAACTAAATCCAACAGCACATCAAAAAGTTAATTCGCTACAATACAGGCAGTTTTATTCCTGGAATGCAAGGTTGGTTCAACATACATAAATCAATAAATGTGATTCATCACACAAGCAGAATTAAAAACAAAAACTATATGATATTAAAATAGATGCAGAAAAATATTTCAATAAAATCCAACATCTCTTTATGGAAAAAAAAATGCTCAAGAAACTAGGCAGTGAAGAAACATACCTCAAAATAAGAGTCATCAATGACAATACCACAGCCAACACTATACTGAATTGTCAAAACTGGAACTATCCTCTTTGAGAGCTGGAACAAGACAAGGATGCTCATGCTAATCACTCCTATTCAACGTAGTATTGGAAGTGCTAGCCAGAGCAATTAGGAAAGGGAAAGAAATAAAAGGAATCCAAATAGAAAAAAAAGTCAAATGATCCCTTTTTGCTGATTATATAATTCTATATCTAGAAAATCCTAAAGACTGCCAAAAGGCTCCTGGAACTAACAAATCACTTCAGTAAACTTTTAGGATACCAAATTAATGTACAAAAATCAGTAGCATTTCTATATACCAATAACATTCCCAATTACAATACAAGAATACAATCCCATTTACAATAGCCACACAAAGATAAAATACCTAAGAACACATCAAACTAAGGAGGTTAAAAATCTATACAAGGATAACTACAAAACATTGTTTTAAAAAATCATAGACAGAAACAAATAAAAAATTTTTCCATGCTCATATATAGGCAGAATCAATATTATTAAATGGCCATACTGCCCAAAGCAATCTACTGATTCAACACTATTCCTATAAAATTACCAACCCCATTTTTTCACGGAACTAGAAAAAGCTATTCTAAACTTCATGTATAATCAAAAAAACAGCCTGACACTGCAATCCTAAGCAAAAAGAACAAAGCCAGAAGCACCACATTATCTGACTTCAAACTGTACTATAAGGCCATAGTAGCCAAAACAATATGGTACTGGTACATAAATAGATACATACACCAATGGACCAGCATAGAGAACCCAGAAATAAAGCTGCACATCTACAGCCATCTGAACAACAAAAATAAGCAATAGGAAAAGGACTCCCTGTTCAATAAATAATACTGAGATGGGTGACTAGCCATATCTAGAATATTAAAACTGAATCACTACATTTTACCATCCATCCAAGATGGATTAAAGATTTAAATATAAAACCAAAAACTATAATAATCCTAGAAGAAAACCTGGGAAATACCACACTAGACACCAGCCTTGGCAAATAATTTATGGTTAAGACTCCAAAAGCAATCACAATAAAAACAAAAATTGACAAGTGGGACCTAATTAAACTAAAGAGTTTCTGCACAGCAAAATAAATTATCAGAGTAAGTGGACACTCTACAAAATGGGAGAAAATATTCACATATTATGTATCCAACAAAGGTCTATTATCCAGAATCTATAAGAAACTTAAATCAACAAGGAAAAAACACCCCATTAAAAAGTGGGCAAAGGACATAAGCAGACACTTCTACAGTAAGCCAACAAACACATGAAAAAATGCTAAACATTACTAATTGTCAGAAATATGCAAATCCAAACCACAATGACATACCATTTCATACCAGTCAGAATGGCTATTATTACGAAGTTAAAAAACAACAGGTGCTGGCGAGGCTGCAGAGAAAAGGGAATACTTATACACTGTCAGTGGGAATGCAAATTAGTTCAGCCACTGTGGAAAGTGGTTTGAAGATTTTTCAAAGAACTTAAAACAGAACTACCAACTGACTCAGCAATCCCATTACTGGATACGTATCTGAAAGAAAAACAAAATTTCTACCTAAAAGACACATACACTTGTGTGTTCATCACAGCACTCTTCACAATAGCAAAAACATGGAATCAATCTAGGATCCCATAAATGGTGAATAGGATAAAGCAAATGTGGCATATATACACCATAGAATACTACATAGCCATCAGAAAGAATAGAAACATGTCCCTTGCAACAACATGGATACAGCTATAGGCCATTATCCTAAGCAAATTAACACAGAAACAGAACACCAATAACATATGTTTATACTCATAGGTGGGAGCTAAACTTTGGGTACTCATGGACATAAAGATGGTAACAGCAGAAACTGAGGACAATTGGAGGAGGAAGGGAGAAGAAGGCATGGGTTAAAAAACTATTTAGTACTGCACTCACTACTTGGGCGATGGGATCATTTGTACTCCAAACCTCAGCATCATATAATACACCCATATAACAAACATGTACCCCCTCAATCTAAAACAGAAGTTGAAAAATAAAAGAAAGAAAGAAAAAAAAAGACACTGTCAAGGGAATGAAAAGATACAGACTGAGAGAAAACCATTTGCAAAATACTTATCTGATAAATAATTATTCAAAATAGAGAAAGAACTCTGAAAAATGAACAGTAAGGAAACAAACAACTGATTTTAAAAATTGGATCAAAAGCTAACAGACATCTGAAGAAGATATGCAGGTGGAAAATAAGCATATGAAAAGATGCTCCACATAATCTATCATCAGGACAATACAAATTAAAATACCACTATACACACATTGGCAGAGCCAAAATCCAAAATACTAATGATATCAAATGCTGGCAAGGATGCCAAACTATAAGAACTCTCATTCATTGCTTGTGGGAATTCATAATAATTCAACCACTTTGTAATATACCTTGTACTCTTAAAAATAAACACATGCCTCCATATGGTCAATAATTGAACTCCTTGGAATTTACCCAAAAGAGCTTAAAGCTTATGTTCAAACAAAACCTGCATGTGGATGTTTATATCAATTTTCTTCATAACTGAGAAAATTTAGAAGCAACCAATATGGCCTTAAGTATGTCAATGGATAAATAAGTTGGGATATACCAGGCAATAAAATATTATTCAACACTAAAAAGAAATGCACTAAGCAAGCCATGAAAAGACTTGGAGGAAATATCAATTCCTATTGCTAAGTGAAGGCACTCAATTTGAAAAGACTACATACTGAGTTATTGCAACAATATGACGTCTGAAAATGGCAAAACTATGGAAAGTGTTAAAAGATGTGGATTTCTTTTGGGCTTGGGGAAAGAACAGATGAAAAGTGTTAAGTGCCAAGATTTTTAGGGCAGTGGAAGTACTCTGCATGATACTATAATTTTGAATACATGTCATTATCCATTAGTCCAAACACTTACACTAAGAGTACAACACTAATAGTAAAATCTAATGTTAACTATGAATTTCAGGAGATAATGATGTGTCAGTATAGGTTCACCAATAGTAACAAATGTACTGCTTTAGAGAGGATTGTTAATAATGAGGGAAGTCACCCCTACATGGGGGTTGGAGCCATTTGGGATATCTCTGTACTTTTCACTCAATTTTGCTGGCAATCTAAAACAATTCTAAAAAATACAGTCTATTAAAAATAATCACCCAATTACATTGTTGGAGCTAGAATGTAATTGAAGTAGCTTGGGCCCTTGATGTGTTTCAGCTATTTATTCCTTTGCTGAACACACATGCCATTTTTCCAAGGTGAAATGCAATCTCTTCCTTCTTTTAAAACTTTTCAATTTCACTTGAATCTAACATAGTCTTACTTTTGGCTTGACTAATGCAACGTGGAAAAAGTTATGTACTGGCACTTCTAAAGCTAAATCTTAAGAAGGCTTCTTAGTTTCTGTCTGAACCTCCTGGAATGATTGTTCTTGGAGCACTGCAGTTAAGAAGAAATCCATGCAGCAGAGGTATTATGCAGGCTCTCCAAGGAATAGATTCTACCAAGCTCAGCCTTCTGGTCTTGTCTGTTGAGGAACAGACAATGAGTAAATGTACCTCAGACCCTCAAAACGAGCCAAGCCACCAGCTGAATGCACCAGATGAACACGGGTTGACATCACATGGAGCAAAAATTGTCCAGCCAAACCCTGTCTGAATTCCTGCCCTACATATTTGTGAGAAATAATAAAATAAATTTTTAAGCCACTAGATTAATTTGTTATACAACAGTAAGTAACCTGAACAGATTGTGCTCAGTAACTTTGCCCATGGTCATCTTCTTTTTGTTTACCCATCCAGAGACAGGAAGCCTCCAGTTCTTTTTAATATATAAACAATTCAAGAAAGAGAACCTTTGTACTATATAGCTGAAGGAATCAGTGTGGATTGTACCTGATAATGAAAAGAGTTGTGTTGAAAAAATTCTTCTGCTTGATAATGATTTGAGGGGCCTTGACCCTACCCTTTGCTAAAGAAAAAAATCAAAATGAAATTAAAACTCTCTTAGTTAATTTTATGTCTTGTAAGATACAATGAGGTATAGGCATTGGGTAAATACATTCATTCCAAATGAGAGAAATTGGCCAAAATAAAAGGGCTATAGGCCCTATGCAAGTCCAAAATCTGGCAGGACAGTCAAATCGTAAAGCTCCAAAATGATCTCCTTTTACTTTATGTCTCACATTCAGGTCATGCTGATGCTAGAGGTGAGTTCCCATGGTCTTGGGCAGCTGCACCTCTGTGGCTTTGCAGGGTACAGTCCTCCCCCAACCCCTGGCTGCTTTCATGGGCGGGCAAAATTGAGTGTCTGTGGCTTTTCCAGGCACACAGTCCAAGCTTTCAGTGGATCTACCATTCTGTGGTCTAGAGGATGGTGGCCCTCTTTTTGTAGTCTCACTAAGCAGTCCCCCAGTGGGGACTCTGTGTGGGGGCTCTGACCCCACATTTTCCTTCAGCACTTTCCTAACAGAGGTGCTCCAGAGGGCTCCTCCCCTGAAGCACACCACTGCCTGGACATCCAGGCATTCCCACATTTTCTCTTGAAATCTAGGCAAAGATTCCCAAACCTTACTTCTCAATTTCTGTGCACCTGCATGCCCAACCCCACATATAACCCGCCAAGGCTTGGGGCTTGAACCCTCTGAAGCAATGGCCTGAACTGTACATCGGGCCCTTTTAGCCATGGCTAGGATACAGGGCACCAAGTTCCAAGACTGCACAAAGCAGCAAGGCCCTGGGCTTGGCCCAGGAAACCATTTTTTTCTCCTAGGCCTCTAGGCCTGTGATGGGAGGGGCTGCCATGAAAATCTCTGACATGCCCTGGAGACATTTTCCACATTGTCTTGGTGATTAGCACTTGGCTCTTCATTACTCAGGTAAATTTCTATAGTCAATTTGAATTTCTCCTCAGAAAATGGGTTTCTCTTTTCTATCACATTATCAGACTGAAAATTTTTAAACTTTTAAGTTCTGCTTCCCTTTTAAACATACGTTCCAATTCCAAACCATATCTTTGTGAATACATAAAATTGAATGCTTTTAACAGCACCCAAATCACATCTTGAATGCTTTGCTGCTTAGAAATTTCTTCCACTAGATACTCTATATCAGTTCTCTCAAGTTCAATGTTCCACAGATCTCTAGGACAGAGGCAAAATACTGCCAATCTCTTTGCTAAAGCATAAGAAGAGTCACCTTTTCTCCAGTTCCCACAAGTTCCTCATAGTATTAGTAGCCTTGGTTCCTGAATAGTAAAGTAAGAAGCAAAAGAATTAATGGGAAACTTACTATTTATAAGCAATATAATGGTTACTACTTCCTAGGTAACTATAACTTAAACATTAATGCACTATTTTTAATCGAAACTATTATTGGGCCAGGCATAGTGGCTTATGCCTGTAATCCCAGTACTTTGGGAGGCTGGGGTGGGCAGATCACTTCAGCTCAGGAGTTTGAAGCCATACTGACCAACATGGCAAAACCCTGTTCTGCAGGGCATATAATAAAGCCTCCTTTCTGCTGGGATTCACATGGTTGAGTTATACATTTCTGTAAAATTGAGTATGAATAAGAAGCTCACCATAAAACCTTGTGAATGGAAAAAAGATTCTTGTTGCTTTTCATGAAAGGAAGATTCCATGAATGACAAGAAAATGATTGCAGAGACAGGAGATCAAGCAACTTAGAATCAAGATAAAAGAAAAATTAAGGAAAATTTAAGGAAAAATGGGTCCAGATCCAAAAGATAATAGGTGCTTTATCTGGCATCTTTCATTTTTCTATTGGCTACTGGAAATGTGGAATTTGATCACTGTGTTTTAGGTCACTCAAAGCAGATTTCACTTTCCTCAGTTCTTTTTTTTTTTTTTTTTTTCGTTGGACTAATAATACTTAATCTCATTATTTAACTGGTCTGATAAAGACTGTGGTTACTCTCACTAGGAAAACAATATTAGGCATTTTACATGTAAAATATTGAACTTAATTACACAGATTCCTAAAGTGTGTTTTTGTCTCAAACAATCTCCCTAAATTTTTGCTCCAGACTACTAAGTTATTTAGGACAGTATTATTCATTTATAGTCCAGAGTTTGCAGAATGGTGTCTGTATATGAGGTGGTTTTATTAATGTTTTATTCAAGAACAGAGCAATAAATCAGTATTGGCCACCAGGCACCATGCTAGTACCAGATTTCTCATTTTCACAAATATTTTATAATGCATTTGTATTACTGAGACCTTTTTTTGTGTTTTAAATTTTAGGTGAGATAGGTATTTTTATTTATCCTATAAATACATTAAAGGGTGGATCTCAGGAGTGGTCACCTTATAATACTAAAAATGCCATGGATTTTGATACATTTGCTCAAGGACAAAAATATTACCTTCCCCCCAAGCTATCCTTCACTGATTTTCCATTTATTTCTGAAGGTAGTTTGCTTGCCCTTCAATGTCTTCTCACTTCCAACTCTTGCTTTTCCAGCTAGCTTGATTTCCTTTCCATTTTATTTTGTTAGAGGCTTTGACAAATGTTACCTTTCATAAGAGTATAAGCAAATGTTATCACCTTTCAGGAACATCTGTCCACCCAAGGTATTTCCTCTTTTAATTCCACAATGGTTTATTATTATATTGAATGTGGGATCCACTAAAATAGGTGCTAACATTTTTGAAGGATAATTAATATTTTGACACTATGCAGCTTGACAGCATTAGATGAAGACAGGACAAGTAATGATATTTTTCAAAGAAATACATATTGTGGACCATGACAAACAAAGTAAGATATGTGAATATTTTCATGTCTCTCTTCTGAGTAGGTGACCGAATAATTTATCATTTGAAATTGAAAAGAACTACCTATACTTACTCCCAGTCTACACATTTCAATCAAGGTTTTCTTATCAAAATGAGATATATGTTTCCCTTTCCATTAACATCTTTTTGTTTGAAGTATTTATTGCAGAAATGTTCATGCACATACATGTATTTAGACAACAGTGTGACGAAGCCATGTGTCCTTCATCTAAGTTCAGTAATTATGAACCTGCAGCCAACTGTACCATTCTTTTGTACACCCACAGTCTCACTCTGCCTTGCCAACATGCAGGAGCAAATCCAATGCAGGATAGAGTTATGTCCTGAGGCAAATATTACTCCGTTTTACTCATACCCAGCTCTGTCTCTTCCATCCTGTTTTGCTCATACCACCCCATCTCTGCCATTCTTTTCATCTTATCTTTTAGCTCTGCTGCTCTGATAGATGGACTCTGCCAGAAGAAAGACCATTAAGGTCAACATTGAATACAATCAACTCAAAGGAGGAGCTAGGCCAGCTGTGCCTCCTGCCTCCCCTCCTTTGCTCTCACCCTAGCTCCATCACAGTGGTTGCATGATGGCAGTGGGCGAGGCTCTGGTCCATGTGAGGTTTACCCGCCTACTGCTCTGTTTCTATCTGGATGGCCCCAGATTGGGCTTTCTCAACACCAAAGCCTCCCAGAAGTGGTGATACCCCTGAGGATAACATGAACACCCGGGATGCCAAAGGCACCTTGTCTACATGAAGGTCAGTAGGTATTTGATATTCAAATCCTTCTCTGTGTTCACCTGCTTAGACCAGGGTGCTATTTTTGAGGGCCAACTTTTTGTCCAGGATGACTGTTGCTCTCATGGTTATGTGGAAGGGGACCCAGAACTCCTGGCTGCTCTCAGCAGCTGTTTGGGGGGCTTCCAAGGAATACTACAGATAAAGGGCGCTACTTACAAAATCAAGCCCAGAAGGCTTTTGGCCACATTTGAACATCTGATATATAAGATGGACAATGAAGAGACACAATTCCCACCCATGAGATGTGGGTTAATAGAGGAAGAAATAGTAAGACAATTGAAGTTTCAAGATCCTTCCACTCTAATGCCAAGTGGCTTTGAGGGCCAGTGGACCCACACGTTGTTTGTTGAACTGGCAGTAATGGTAGATCATGAACGATTCCTTTATCTGGACAGTAATACCTCAAATGTGCAGGAGGAAATACTCATGCTGTATCAAAAAGCTGATGCATTTCATATTCCACTGGGTGCTGTTATTACTGTAGTGGGACTTGAGATCTGGACTCAAGAAAACTTCATTACAATAGATACTGCAAGAGTTGGCCTGAAGAATTTTGCAGATAGAAATAAACTAGTTTTTATGCTGGCATTCCTCATGATGTTGCATATCTTATCGTAAAACACTCCTATGGTGTTACTCTTGGCTTAGCCAATGTTGGAACAGTATGTTATAGAAAAAGTAATTGTGCAATTGTTTCAGACACAACAGAGTGGGGTCTTTTGCACTTGTAGTAGCACTTGAGCTTGGTCATAATTTGCCTATCACTCATGATATAAAAAATGTTCATGTGGCAAAAAAGGTGTATAATGTTTCCAATGGCAACTTCCACAAAAAGATTCAGTAACTGCAGTTATGTAGATATTTTCAGACCGCTGTAAAAACGACCTGCATGCGTGCTTCACCAAATCGAGGTAGAATCATGACACAGAGCACTACGGGAATGGTGTGGTTGAAAAAGAAGAGTGTGACTAAGCAGCTTACGACTGTGTGAAGAAGATCCATGTTGTTTTGCAAACTGCACTATCAAACCTGGGGCCACTTGTGCCTTTAGGCCTTGCTGCAAAAAACTGCCAGATCAGGCCATCAGGCGGAGTGTGCAGAGAAGGGTCCCGTGAACGTGATTTCCAGGGTGGTGCGGCAGGACTTCGCATGTGTGTGCAGAAGATGCATATTTGCAGGACAGGATCTCCTGCAAGGGCAGAGGCCACTGTTATGAAAAGAGATGTAATAGCCATGATGAACAGTGTAGACAAATGTTTGCTCAGGTACCCAAGAACGCAAATCAGAGTTGCTGCCATAATATGAACATCCAGGGTGATGGTCACTTTTTTGGGTCACTGTGGTTTCAATGGCACCAAATACGTAAGATGTGAGGTCACAGATGTCTTGTGTGGGAGAGTTCAGTATGAGAATGTGCAAGAAATCCCCCTTTTGAGAGATCATTCTGCTGTGCCCTGGACTCACTTCAATGGTGTCACGTGCTGGGGTACTGACTATCACATGGGGATAAGCACTCCTGATATTGGTGACGTGAAAGATGGTACAGAGTGTGGTTCAAAACATATCTGCATGCACAGGAAATGTGTCCCTATGTCATTTTTGAACAGTACTTGTTAGCCCCAATATGAGAGGAGTCTGCAACAATAAACATCACTGCCTTTGCAACCGAGAGTGGAAGCCACCTGACTGCCTGACAGAGGGCAATGGAGGCCGTGTTGACAGTGGCCCACTACCCCCAAGGAAAAAGCTAGAAAATGAGGTGCACAGGACAAGGGATGTAACACTATATTTATGGATTCCCTTTTGCTTTTACTTTGCTTTCTGTTTACGTTTTTGTTGATCATGCACAGAAAAACAAAGACGAGCCAAATGCTCAAACTTTACCTGAAAAAGCAGAGCAAAATGTTCAAATGTCACCTGAGAAAGAAAAGCTAAATGTTCGAACTTCACCTACGAAAAACTTGAAAACAAATTAAAACTTCAGAAAAGAAGCTTAATCATTCATGAAATTTCTCATGTATTAATTTTTGGTGCGCTGTCAAGAGAAATTTTATTGCATGTGCCTGAGACCACGGACAGAATTTAGAATCACAAATGTTGGCTATTAAATAAAGGTCATGCCAGGATATTCCTGTTTTTTCATATTTTAGTGTTTTATTTGTTATAAAGTTAGACTTGAGTTTCTTGCGCAAAGACAGCTCACAAACGGGTTTTATCTGTTTTAATTCTCTGTCTCTCAATTCCAAGCCTCCTTCCCCTTTTCACTTTTTCTCCTTGTGCTTTGTCACAGGGAGAATAGGAACCTACACATTGCATTTCTTGTTTGCCAGTGCTCTCTGTTAGTATCTGCCATTGGGGGAACTAGAGAGAGACTGGAAGTCTGAGAGAACCATCCGATACCTGTTTACGGCAGTGTTACCTGAGTAACACACAGTTTCTGCCTTGGCAGCAGCAGTAGCTTTGTGCCTGCATGTTTTTCCCACATACATTCCATAATGCCCAGAACCGATAGCATTGTCAGCCCGAGAGATAACACTACCGTGATCAATCATGGATCTCAGCTTCAGAGGTCTGAGTCCCCTCACAGAGTCTGGGTCCTCTACCAATTCCAGAAGTTTCAGCAGTAGGCTGGCTCTACCCTCTCCTCAGAGGCTGAAGTCCTGGAACCAGGAGATCTATTCCAAGCCTCTGGGTTCCAATAACCCCATTCCCTTCCCTTTGATCTCTAGTCCTAGTAGTGATCACTACGTCTTCCTGTTAGTGACTCGTGGTTAGCCCAGGGTGTGGTTTCTCCTTTGGTGACTGAAGTCTAAATGACACAGTCCTTACCTTGCTAGGGTGGAAAACACAGGAAGGAGTCAGACATCAGAAGCTTTGGAATTTTCTCCCCATTGCCCTTTCCCATCTTGGGGAAATGATTGAAACTTAGATATGCTATTTTCAAAATCTGAAAGAGAATAGCACTTACCACTCAACTCATCTATAATTTTGGTAACAAAAGAGGATAAAGAAGATCCAGTTCTATGTAAGATATAATAAGTCTTAGAAAGCCATGTTTTCTCTGAGAAAATGCCAGAATTCCCAGTTAAACTTCAAAAACCATATTTTGAGAGCATCAGAAGTTGTGCAAGCAAAGAGTATTTAATGAACTAAAACTTTAGGCATGGAAACAGTTCTGAAATGAGTTGAATATTGCAGTCATTCCTTTTTCTGGAGCACTTACAGATGCTGGATATGAATTGAGGATTACATTTGACCTCGTTAGACAACTTATGCTGAGAGAGCAGCCCTCTTCATTGCTGCACAGACTAGATTCACAAATTAGATGTTCTGGAGCTCCAATTCCGAATCATTTCTCCCCAGGTCACATACGATAAATGTTAAGGCTTTGTGGGATGTTGATGAGCTGACCTCAGTGTTACCAAAGGACACAGCTTCCTAAACTCATGTTTTATTTCGGATACGAAGCAGAGATAAACAGGGATTCTCTCCCTGTTAAGACAACCTAATTTGGGGCTTGCATGTAGCAAGAGGCTGGTGAGCTGGGCTGTGAACCTTTGCATAATAGAGATAAATCCTTACAATGTTGCAGAGCTGAGGAAATAGAGCCATACCGACTCCCAAGTGAAAGTCTGGCAGGCCCAGACCTCAGCAATATGAAAGAGGAGAATTAGTCCAAGATTCATGAAAAACTTACTCACTTCATACCTGGATCAATTCATGATTGACTCAGGTGATTAATCTGCTCCTCAGTCAGTCTAACAGAGAAAAGAGGGAAACATCTCCAGTGGGGGCACCCAGAGCACCTGCAATTGCTTTATGATCAGTTACCTGATAAAGTAACTCATTTACATGCATGTTGTGAGTAAAACAAGCATGGCCTATTATCAGAGAATGAAAAAAGAAGAAAGAAAGAAGCAAAGGGAGACACTGTAAGTAGCATCAAGATGGTCCAGACAGGAGAGCACATATACAGCGGGGTACATTTTTAAAATGACTATAATAATTACCACACTTTAAATTAGAAGGAAAAATGCACACAATACGTCAAACAATGTAGAATATCCTCCATAAGCTGGAAATTTTCAAATGGATATTTCGGAGCTAAATATAATTTAAGAACTCAGCAAATAAACATTGGACAGTAGATTGGGCAGCTCAGATTACAGAACTGCTTGACTGGAAGACAGGTCAAGGGAAAGATTCCCACACCGAAGCACACAGAGGCCAAGCATGAAACTTAAGAGATGAAGTGTATGAACAGTGCAAGAAGTTCTAACATTCCTAACATAGGAATCCTGGAGAAAATAAATGAGACTTGAACAGTGGTAATATTCAGAGCTGTTTGTTGTCAATTGCTTTAAAAGGAAGATAAGATTTTTAAACCACTGGTTCCAAGTGGGTCACATATTTCCCAGAGGTATCTTTTTCTTTTCTTTCTTTCTCTTCTTCAGATGGTATCTTTCTTTCTTAATAAAATGTCTTAAATTTGCTTATTCTTTCATCTGCCAGTTCAAATCTTTTTATTATCCTCTCTGTAAAATGTTTCATTTTGATAATTATACTTTTCACTTCAGAAATTTCCATTCAGTTATTTGATAAAATTTCCAGGTCTTATATATATTCAGAGTTGCTTTTGTATAACTTATGTTTGGGCAGAAATTGTGCTCAGTCCTCTTCAGTCAGTGAGAAATGTACTTCTTAGTTCTAAGACTTTTGTGGCGTTGTTAGGATTTTTCACATATATCTGTAGACCATATAGTCATGTCCTCTGAAGAAAAACAGTTAATTTGACTTCTTGCTTTCCGATGAATGGCCTTCATTTCTTTTCATCTCATGGCTCTGACTAGGACTTCCAGTACTATGTTGAATAGCAATGATGACGATGGACCTCCTTGCCTTGTTCCTGATCTTAGAAAAAAAAGCTTTAATTTGCTATCATTGAGAACGTTAACTGTGAGCTTGTAATACATGACTTTTATTATGTTGAGGTTTTTTTATCATGAAATATTCTTGAATTTTGTCAGATGCCATTTTCTGTATTTTTCAAGATGATCACGTGAATCTTATCCTTTATTCTATTAATGTGATATAAATGTTGATTGATTTGCATATGTTGACCCATCCTTGAATTTCAGGGCAAATTCACACTTTGTCAGAGTGTATGATCCTTTCCTGGATATACTGATGAATTCAAATTGCTAGTACTTTATTGAGGATTTGGCACCTAAGTTCATCAAAGATATTGGCCGATAGTTCTCTTTTCTTGTGGCAGCTTTGTGTAGCTTTAGTATAAGGGTGATGCCGGGCTCATAAAATCAGTTGGGAAGTGTTTCTTCTCCTTCAGTTTTTTGGGACAGTTTGAGAAATACTGGTGTTCATTATTAAGTGTTTGGTAGAATTCACCAGTGAAGCTTATTGGTCCTAGGCCTATATTTGTTGTAAGATTTTTGATTACTCATTAAGGCTCCTTATACGTTATTGATATATTCAGAGTTTCCAATTCTTCTTAATTCAGTCTTAGCCGGTTGTATGTGTCTTGCAAGTTATTCATTACTCTAACATCCGATTTACTTGTGCACGCTTGCTCATCATAAGCCCTTATAACTTTTTATTTCAGCAACAGGTGATATAATGCTTCTCCTCTATTTCTGGCTTTATTTATTGTAGATCACTTTCATTTTTTCTTAGTTTAACCAAAAGTTTTAAAATATTCTTTACCTTTTGAAAAATGCTTCATTTTATAACTTTTTTCTGTTTAAAATTTTTTTCTATATATTCAGCTCACCTAGTCTTTGCTATTTCCTTCCTTTTGCTAAATTTAGGCTTAAGTTATTCTTCTCTTTACAGTTGCTTAAGGTGGAAAGTTAAGGTGTTTTTTTTTTATCTTTCTTTTTGTAATGTAGTTGTTTAATGCCATGAGTGTATGCTATAATTGCATGGCTTTTGCCACATCCCATAAGTTTGGAGCATGCAGTTTTTATTTTTGTCTTGCTATATTTTCTAATTTTCTTTTACTTCTTCTTTGACCTAGTGGTTGTTCAAAAGTTTATTGTTTAATTTTACATATTTGTGAATTTTAATTGAAAATGAAAGAGACTTTACAATTGATTCCACAGAACTACAAAGAATCATAATTGGCCTCTATGAGCATTTATACACCAAAATATTGATAACTGTAAAGAAAAGGACAAATACTTAGAAACAGAAAACCTAAACAGTCCAATAACAAGTAAGGAGATTGAATCAGTAATTGAAAAACTCGTCAAAATAACAAAAGATCTCAGGATCCAATGGCTTTGCTGGTAACTCTATCAAACACTTAAGTAAAATTAGTAACAATTCTTCTCAAATTCCTTTTAAAAAATTGAAGAATAAAAAATAATTTCAAACTCACGTTACAATCAGCATTGATCTGACACCAAAGCCAGAAGGGGACACTACAAGAAAAAAAAAAAATTACAAGTCAATATCTCTGATAAATGTGGGTGCAAAAATCCTTAATAAAATTTTAGCAAAACAAATTTAATAGTGTGTTAAAAGGTTTATACACCACAATCAAGTGGAATTTTTCCCAGGGATGCAAGTATGATTCAAAATATGCAAATCAAAAGGGTACATACAACATATAAACAGGATGAAGGACGAAAATCATATGATTATCTCAATGGATGCAGACAAGGCATTTGACAAAATTCAATATCCTTTTATAATAAAAACTCTTAAAAAATTAAGTATAAACGGAATGTATCTCAACATCATAAAGCCTTTATATGACAAGCCAATAGCTAACATCATACTTAGTGGTGAAAACCAGAAGGATTTCTCCCTAAGATCAAGAACAGGTCAAGAATACACAAGCTTATCACTGCTATTCAATGTAGCACAGAAAGTTCTAGGTACATCACTTAAGTAAGAATAATACAAAGCATTCAAACTGGAAAAAACTGAAATTGTCTTTGTTTGCCAATGATATTATATATAGAAAACCTTAAAGACTCCACAAAACCCATTTGAACTAATAAGTAAATTTTATATACTAACAACAAACTATCCTAAAAAGAAATCAGTAAATGATTCAATTCAAAATAGTTTTTAAAAAATACTTAGAAATAAATTTACCCAAGGATGTAAACGATCTGTACACTGAAAATTATAAAACTTTGATGAAAGGTATTGTAGACACAAGTAAATAGAAAGATATCTTGCATTTATGAATTGAAAGAATTAATATTGTTATAATGTCCATACTACCAAAATTGAACTACAGATAAAATGCAATCCATATCAAAATTCTACTGTCTTTCACAAAAATGGGGGAAAAAACTCTCCAAAAATTTGTATGCAACCACAAAAACCTTGAATATCCAATGCAACCTTGAGAAAAAAGAATGAAGCAGGAGGCATCACACATCCCAATTTCAAACTATATTACAAGGCTGTAGTCAAAATGATATGGTACTACCATAAAAATAGACTCACAGCCCAATGGTACAGAACAGAGGTCCCCAAAGTAAATTCAGGTGAAGAATACTAATGGGAAAAGACAGTCTTTTCAACAAATGATTTTGTGAATACTGGATATTTATATTCAAAAGAATACAGTTGGGCCCTTAATTTATACAATATACAAAAATCAACTCAAAATGGAGTAAAGACAAATCGAAGACCTACAAATGTAAACTCCTAAAAGAATACATAGGAAATATGTTTTTTGGCTCTGGTCTTGGCGGTGATGTTTTGTTTGACGTGACACCAATGCCACTGGCAACAAAGGCACAGATAAACGGGTGGAACTACATCAAACCAAAAAAGTTCTGCACAACGACGGAAGTCACAAAAGGAAAAGACAACCAGCAGAGTGAGAGAAAGTATTTTCAACCCCATTATCTAATATGGACTTAATATCCTAAATGTTTAAGAAATTCATACAAGTCAATATCAAAAACCCAAATTACCCAATATAAAAAATAGGCAAAGAATCTCAGAAACATTTTTCCAAAGAAAATATACCAGTAACCAACAGAGATATAAAAATGTTATCAGTATCACTAATCATCAGAGAAATACAAATCAAAACTACAGTATGATACCACCTCACATCTGTTAGGTTGGCTGTTACCAAAATATTAAGATATGAAGTACTGGTGAGGATGCAGAGAAAAGAAAACTTTCACACACTGATGGTAGGAATACAAGTTGAGAGAGCCATTATGGAAAACAGTATAAAGGTTTTTTAAAAAAATAGAGCAACCATGTGATCCATCAATTTCACATCTGGATGTAAAGGAAGTGAATTCAATGTGTCAGGGAAATATCTGCATTCCAATGTTTATTGCAGCATTATGCACAGTAGCTAAGATGTGGAAACTACCCAGACATTCATTGATAGATGGATGAATAAAGAAATTTTATACTCACACAACTCTTAACAATGGAGATATATTCTGACAAATGTGTCATTAGGTGATTTTGTCATTGTGCAAACATCATCGAGTGTACTTACAAAAACTTTGACAGTGAAGTTTACTACATACCTAGGCTATATACTATAACCTATCATTCCTATACTACAAACCTGTACAGCATGTTACTGTGCTGTGGCAATTGTAAAACTGCAGCCTTTATAGTATTTATGTATCTAAGCATATCTATTTATAAAAAAGTATAGTGTAAAAGATTAAAAAATGACACACCTGTATACGGCACTTACTGTGAGTGGAGCTTACAGGACTGGAAGTTGCTCTGGCTGAGTCAGTAAGTGAGTGGTGAGTGAATCTGAAGGTCTGGGACATTACTGTGCACTACTGCAGACTTAATAAACACTGTACAGTTAGGGTACACTAAATTTATTTTAAAATGTTTCTTTTTCCCTAATAAATTAACTTTAGCTTACTGTAACATTTTTACTTTATAAACGTGTAATTTTTTTAACTTTCTCTTTTGTAATAACACTTAGCTTAAAACACAAACATTGCACAGCTATAAAACAGACTTTTAAAAGCTTTTTGTTAGAAACTAAGATACAAACACACATATTAGCCTAGGCCTACACAGGGCGAAAGGGAGTGCACTGGACTGCAGCTGGGACGTGGAGATGCATATGTAGTGATTGGAAGTCCAGGAAGTCAACAAGGAAGCGCCTGGCCTCTGCAGCCCCATCTCCCTTGCCAGATGGGATTGGCCCAGAGTCAGGAAGACTTCTCACTATAGGGAAAAGGTAAGCAGAAGATCCCAACAGCCCCATTGCCACCACAAACAGTTCTACAATCCTTATTACAGTAGAATGATAGTCCTTGCAAGCCCTGAGCTGCTAGGAATTCACACAGCCACATTGTTTTGAACTAGGAAAACAAGGTGTGCACTCCTCCCCCTCCACTCACTCTGTAAGCCAAGCCTGAGGAAAGGCCCTGTATTCTCCAAGGCAGACACAGCCCTAGGCCAGGCCACATCTACATCCTAAGAAGCAGCCTCCTCCAGACACATACCCAGGCCAGCCAAGAAGCCATGTGACCACACTGCAGGCCTGAGAAATACTCCTGTGGGCGGCCGTGAAAAACATGCCAACTGAACAGCACCTGTCTCCCAGGCCTGAGACAGCCTCATGGGTCACCCCTAGCAGAAACTGCCCCACAAGCCATTCCTGGCAGGAATGCCCCAGACTGTTCAAGCAACTGTGTGCTTATGCTCCTGGACAGATTAACAGCCCTGTGGCCTCACCCCTACTCAGCCAGACCCCAGTTGGCTGACCCATCATGTGCACACATGGTCCCCAACCTGAGAAATCGCCCAGTGAGCCCACCCCTTCCAAAGCCAAACCACCATTGCCATAAATTCTGTCAGCCAAAGGTACTGAGAAACACAAATGCGACTAGTATAGAAACCTATGAAACCTACTCCATAAAATTGGAAGAGGTGAGTTTTCTACCATATGCATAGGAATCAATGTAGTCACACATCGACCATGAAAACAAGCAAGGAAATATGTCATCTCCAAAGAAAAACAATAATTCTCCAGTAACAGACCCCAACATAAGGAAATGTATAGAATATCAGGAAAAGAATTTAAAATAATAATCTTAAGGAAATTCAGTAAAATACAGAATACAGATAGACAATTCAGCAAAATCACAAAAATTCATGACTTGAATAAGAAATTTTAGTAAGAAGATAAATACATAAAAAAGAACCAAACATAAATGCTGAAGCTGAAGAATTCAAGGAATGAAGTAAAAAATACAATCAAGAGCTTCAGCAACACACTGAAAGCAGAAGAAAGAATTTCTGAACTTGAAACAAGTCTATTGAAATAGGACAGGCAAACAAAAGACAGAAAGAAAAGAAACAAGAAAGTCTACAGGATTTATGGGGCACAATTAAGTAAACAAACATTTACATTAGGGGTATTCCCAAGAGAGAAGAGAAGGAAAAATGAATAAAAGCTATATTTAATGAAATAATAGCTTTAAAATATATATAGGAAGCTCAAAGACAGAAGGAATAAGTTCCAATGCTCTATTCCAATGTAAGATGACTATAATTAACAATGTCATTTCAAATAATTAAAAGGTTATCAAACATTCCCAACACAAAGAAATGGTGATGAATATGCTAATTCTCCTGATCTGATAACTATACACTGTATGTAAGATATATTGCTATGTACACCCCATGAGTATGTATAGTTATGACTTGTCAATTTAAAAAGTGAAATTTAAAAAGTATAGCAAATACATAAACCAGTAACAAAGTCATTTATTATTATCAAGTATTATGTACTTACATAATTATATATGCTATACTTTTATATGACTGGAAACAGAGTAGATAAATCAGTATCACCACAAACATGTGAGCAATGCATTCCACTATAATATTATGATGTCTACAACATCACAAGGCAATAGAAATTTTTTAGCTCCATTATAGTCTTATGGGGCCACCATCATATATGTGGTCCATCATTGACCAAAATGTCACTACGTACTGCATAACTATATACAATGAAATATTATTTAGCCTGAAAAAAGAAGGAAATTCTGCATTGGCAGCAATGTGGATGAAGCTGGAGGGCATTACGCTAAGTGAAATAAGGCAGACACAGAAAGACAAATATTCCATATCACTTATATGTGGAATCTAAAGTTGAACTGAGGGAAACAGAAAGTTAGAATGGTACTTGCCAGTGATTGGGGGTGGGGAAAAAGGTGAGTGCTGGTTAAAGAGCATAAACTTTTAGTTATAAGATGAATTATTTCTAGAGTTATATAGCATAGGTAATATAGTTTATAATAATGTATTGCATACTTGGAATTTGCTATGGGAATAGAAGTTATATTCTCATACATCAGAAAAAAAGAGTATGTCAGGTGATGAATATATTCATTTGCTTAATTGTGGAAATCGTTACAGAAAGTACATTTATATCAAAATACCCATATTGTACTTATTTAATATATACTGGAAAAATGAAAGACAAGTGTAATATTCTAAATGTAGCCATAAATCTCTCAATTACCAAAAATGAACTTGAAACCTCCATCTACATCAATGGGTGGAGTGTTTCTGCTTTATTTGCTGCTGTACATTTTCCATAATCTTCTATTTTCCCCATTTTCTTCCTTTTTGAGTGTATAATGTATTTCCAACTACTGAGAAAGCTGTCTAAAATACTACTGATTGAACTACAATTGGTTTTTCTAAAAGCCACATGGGGAAAAAAATACTAAGGTAGTCATAAAAATTGCAGAAAATACAACCACTTGTTATTTTCCAATCTGTGTTTACACACTGGCAGAGACAGACTACAGGAACTTTTACTTAAAATTTACTTTGTGAGTTCATGATTACTAGCAAAAATAATTTTTCACAGATTCCTAATATGCTAAACGTAAGCTTAAATAATGCTCTTTTCAAACCCTGGCCCTGTTGGATATCCTTTTATTTTATAAAAAGTACTGGCCCCATTTAGAGTTAGAAAGAAAAAGGCAGAGCAGTAATTGAAATTATTTCATTTGCTATAATAAGTTATATATCTGTTAAGTCTCCAGATTCCAAAACTGCATTGCTACAGAAGCAGCAGAAAATTTCCAGCTTTAACTCATCTCCCATTTAATTCTAAAACATATCTGAAAAGTAATTGTTTTCCAATTTCATGCATGTCTTTTATTTTTATTTTTATTTTTTGGTTAGAAACAAAATTTAGAAATCTTTTTTGCTTCAAGGCAAAAGTATTTGCCCACTAAATATATTCTAGGAACAAGTTGTTTTTCGCTGAAGCCACTCTAATGAAGATATCGCAAAGCCAAAACGTTTTTCAGGGATCCACTGAGGGTTAGAAACAGCAGAGAAAAGACATAGTGAAACCTGTGTGCAGGTTCCCGGAAGCTTATCATGCAGTTAAGATAAGAAATTATGTAACGATAACAACAAAACAACTTTCATATAATATCATGTGTAAATATAACATAATATAGCATATAAATGCATTATATGATGTGACTATGTGTCAGGCATCTGCTTAAGCACTTTTTGTACATTAACCCATTTAATACTTAGAGTGGCCTTACAGGATGGTTGTAATCACTCTGATTATTCACATTTTACAGACAAGAAAGTTGAGGACAAAGAGCAAAGCAATTGTAGAGCTACATCATTAACAGCCCATGTACCTCCCATGGCCATGTTTTTATTTACTGTATGCTGCTGCCTCTCTTATTATATCTTGTCTTAAAAGGGCAGAGGCACCAAATGGGTTCAACAGAACTGCAGAGAATGGAAAGAAGTCACTGTGGCTTGAAGTAGCTAGGAGGGATCTGAAGAATAAAAGAGGCATGGAGCTAGGTCTTTTGTGATCAGGAAAAAGCTACTTTAAGCTCACAAGTTCAGGCAAAAAAAACCTGGAGAGCCTCTTTGACTTGCCCTTCTCTTTCATTACCACTCCCCACACATTCCATCATACAATTACCTCCTTCTTTCTTCTAACTGGCTTTCTAATTATTCTACTTCTCTTTGCTCCTACTGTCATTACAGCTTTCTATCATGTATTTTGCTTGAACTAATGCTTTAAGTCTCCTGGATCACCCCCCTGCCCTTGACACTTTTCCAATTCATTCTCCACACTGTAATTAGAGCAATGTTTCTACAAAACAAATCTGATTGTATTATTCTCTTGCTCAAAATTATTTATTAGCTCCCAATTTTCCTTAGGACAAGATATAAGTTCCTTAACTTGGCTGAGAATGCCCTTCATGGACTAACCATTGCATCATTCTGTAATCTCAGCCTCAGAGCAAACCCCATCACCATCAGCACCACCACCATCACAGCTCTTGGCAGCATACCTTTTTCCACTAATTAATTTCTTTGAATTCATCAAATATCTTTCTTGTTTCCTTGAGTTTTTCAAATAAATACTTTCCTTGAATATCTCCTTCTTCCCTGTTTCATATTATTTATCATTCAGGTCCTGGCATCAATATTACCTCATTTAGAAAGTCATCCACAACTCCCAAAATGATGCTAATTGCTTGACTGTGATCCCTATTCTTATTTTTATGGGCAGTCATAAAAAGTCAGCATATTTTAAGATAATTACCAGTTGCTTCTTCAGTCATCTCTAAGACTAGAAGTCTGTGAGGCAAGAAACTCTTCTTTTATTATTCACTATTTTATCTCCAGTACTCAGGGTACCAAATTCCTCTCTCCCAAGCACACAAAAAGATGCCATGCACTTCTAAAGTAAATATGGCTGGGCGCAATGGCTCATGCCTACAACTCCAGAACTTTGAGAGGCCTAGGGAGGTGCACTGCTTGAGCTCAGGAGTTTGAGACCAGCCTGAGCACCATGGTGAAACCCTGTCTCTACCAAAAATACAAAAAACTAGCCAGATATGGTGGTCTGTGCCTGTAGTCCTGGCTACTCAGGAGGCTGATGTGGGAGGATCACTAGTGCCCAGGAGGTCAAGGCTGCAATGAGTCAAGATTGTCCCACTGTACTCCAGCCTGGGTGACAGAGTGAGACCCCATATCAAAAAGAAATATAAAGGTAAAGATAGGTAAACTTGAAAGTATAGCAGTGTAAATTACCTGAGCTAAAGCACAGGGGAAGGAAAGATTATAATGAATCCATCAATAACAGAGCCTTGGACAATGAGTACAATAGCTAGTGGATTAAAGATCTAAAACTAGAGTACTCGAAAAGAGACAGCTTCGAATAATGGCTTAAAATGTTTAAATTTCGTGAAAATCATAAACCCAGTATTTCAAGAAACTTAACAACCCGCTGGTGAGTTTTGCTTTAACAAAATAAAAACCACGGCAAGCCATATCGTAATGTAAATCATCGGTAAAAATTTGTATTCTCTGGATCTTTATAAACATTCAGAGGATAATAGGTACATATGTATTTCAGGGAACAACAATAGCAATTGTCTCTGACTCGTGGTCAAAAACAATGTGAGAAAAAAGGCAATGGAAAGATATCTATCTTAAAGTCTTGACAGAAAGAAAGAAACATTATAAAGCTAGAATTATATAACTAGAAATTATTTAAGAAATGAATTCAAATAAAATATTTTCCAGACAAACAAAAGCAGAGAGAATTTATTGTCAGCAAATATGCACTATGAGAAATGCTAAAGACAATTCTTCAGAGGCAAGGGAAATAATATCAGATGAAACATGTATCTCTAAAATGAGGGATTTCAGAAATAGAGAATATGTAGGTAAATACAAAGTGTATGTTTCTATTAATTTTGTTACAAGATAAATGGTTGTTTGAAGCAAAAATACTAATTAACTGGTTGCATTAGCATTCTCCAGAGAAACAGAACCAACAGAGAAAGAAAAATAAAAAGAGATTAAGAGAAAGAGAAAGATTGATTGTAAGAAAGTGGCTTATGCAATTGCTAGCAGTCTTCATAACCAGGAAGAGCAGCTGTTCCTGTGCAAAGGCAGTCAGGCAGAAGAATTTTTTTCTCTCATCTGGGGGAGGGTCAGCCTTTAGTTCTAGTCACACCTTCAACTGACTGGATGAGGCTCACCCAATATTGGGAAGAGCAGTGTGCTTCACCTAGTCTACCAATGTAAAGGTTAATCTCATCCAGGAACACCCTTGCAGATACACTCAAAAGAATGTTTATCAAAATATCTGGGCACCACCTGCCCTAGTCTAGTCAATACATAAAACTAGACATCACAAGTCTACCCCTTGTCAACCTGGCAGCTACAGCAACTCCTTAAATCATACTTAAACTCCAAGTAAAGACAGTAACAAGCCCATGATTTCACCTAGTCTGATATCACTACCCTGTGTGAAACCAAAAACACACTACCTCCTTCCCCAGAAGAGGAGATAAAGTCCTTGTGTGATATTTACTTTTCTTTTTGAAGTCACATAACTTCATTATTATACCATAAAGTTAACAATACTTAATTACTATGACATAAAGTCAACATATCTTTTCTTACATAAGAAGGATATAATACAGGAAAAGTAAGACATATGCACATAAACAAACATAGTCATTAAAAATAGAGGACGCGAGGCCTTAACGAGGATGAACTCCTGGACTTTGCGGCCTTGACCGAGGGCCTCCCCCAGACATGCACTTCATAGAGTGCATGCCCTTTGACGGCAACAAGTGGAACTTCAAGAAGATGGTCAGCTATAAGGAGATGCTGGACACTGCCCGGCAGCAGTGGCCAGAGCTGGAGAAGCTGCCAGAGCACAGCCAAGGCCTTTAAAATCCTGGCTTCCAAGGCCAGATCAGTTTCATCACATCCACATCCGAGCACTTCTGTGGGACCTGCAACCGCCTGCGAATCAAAGCTCATGGGAACCCCAAGGTCTGCCTCTTTGGAAACTCAGGTATCTCTGCGGGATCACCTGCGAGCTGGGTCCTCTGAGCAGGAGCTGCTGAGAATCATCGGGGCTGCTGTGGGCAGGAAGAAGCGGCAGCATGCAGGCATGTTCAGTATTTCCCAGATGAAGAACTGGCCCATGATCCTCATCGGTGGGTGACCCGTCAAGTTATTTTTGATGTTCCATGATTCCCCACCAGCCAATCCAAGCATTTCCTCCTGGGATGCCCTCCATGTTGAGGGTTTATGGTCCAGAATGAGTTTCTCCAGCCAGATGGCCACTTTATGGAAAGGATACAGGGTCCCCCAGATCCCTCCTCTAGCCCAGCAGCAGCTGGGGTCTGGCTCCTTTCAGAGACACGACACTTCCCATGCAGATTCAGATGCCAACTCAAAGTGCCTTAGCCCAGGTTCCTGGGCTTCTGTTACCCCCTCAGTACCCCAGCTAACCTCAGAACAACTGACTCATGTGGACTCGGAAGGACGGGCAGTGATGGTAGATGTGGGCAGGAAGCCAGACACAGAACGGGTGGCTGTGGCCTCAGCCGTGGTCCTCCTGGGGCCTGTAGCCTTCAAGCTTGTCCAGCAGAACCAGCTCAAGAAAGGAGATGCCCTGGTGGTGGCCCAGCTAGCTGGAGTCCAGGCAGTCAAGCTGATCAGCCAGCTGATCCCTCTGTGCCACCACGTGGCCCTGAGCCATGTCCAGGTACAGCTGGAGCTGGACAGCACACGCCATGCCATGGAGATCGGGCATCTTGCCGGGCTCGGGGCCCCACCGGGATGGAGATGGAGGCCCTGACCTCTGCTGCAGTGGCCACCCTCACCCTGTACGACATGTGCAAGGCTGTCAGCAGGGACATCATGTTGGAGGAGATCAAGCTCATTAGCAAGACTGGTGGCCAGCATGGGGACTTCCATCAGGCTTCGCTCCTTCCTGCTGTTCTCACCCATGGCCCAGACAGGCCTGGAGATGGGATGTAATTTGGGCTGAGGGAAAGATGTCAGGCTCCTTTAATCACAGTCACTGTTTACCTTGAGCAGTAAACCCAGAGAGCCTGCTCTACTACTAGACCTGCTGCCAGATGATCTCTAATGATTGATGGAGCTTCCTTTCTGCAGGGAAGATACCAGCAGGCCCTCAAGCCTTCCGGGACAGACACTAAGGTCATGGGAGCGGGACTGCAGCCAGCAATGCTAGGTAACTGAGAAATCATGTTCTTTGTGGACTATTGCAGACCACCAGTTTCAGAAAGTCCAGCCCAGAACTTTTCCGTCTCATTTTGGGTTTTCTCTTCTCCTGCCCTCCTGGGGAGAGATTAAGGGCTCATTAAGCAGAGGAGCCCACTTTGAGGAGAGCAAAGCACAAGCTTGGCTGAGTAATGCATCCCAGCTTCTCCCCAGGAGCTCTGCCTCCCTCAGTCTGTGGGGCCGCAGCCCTGTCCTGACCTGACTTCATCTCTTCTTCTGCCCAAGTCTGTGTCCCTTCAAACTTGCAGGCTTTCAGCTTAACCGCTGCCCAGTCTTGCTGGCCCCGTTTCCTCAGGACCCCTCCTCTGAAACAGGATATGCACACGTGGGCCATAGCCCTAAGGACTCCTGACGGACCACGCAGCCCACACCTGGCCCTGCTCATGGCTGTTTCACCCACCCCGCTTGATTCTGAAGCGTATCAGGGAAAGAAGACGACAATAGATTGCCTTCACCCTCACAGCGCACAAATAAAGCTATGATGCCAAAAATAAATAAATAAATAAATGGGAAATACCCATAATAATTACAGTTCTCATTTCTGTAATGAGGCGCATGGTCACAGCTGGTATTTATAACTAAGTTCCTGTACTTTGCCTTTAGCAAGCACCTCAGCTCTGGTTGTGATTCTTTATTGGCTGGGTGTGGTGGCTCACGCCTGTAATCCAAGCACTTTGGAGGCCAAGGCAGGTGGATCATCTGAGGTCGGGAGTTCAAGACTAGCCTGAGGAGCATGGTGAAACCTTGTCTTAAAAAAAAAAACAAAAAAAGAAAGAAAGAAAAAGTAAGAAATATAATTAAACATAATTATACTCATAATTAAAAGCATAATCTTGTTTTATTGCTCTTCGTTTTAATGCATTTTACAAATGCTTCGTATTCTACAAAATGAACATTTGCAGCAACCTTGCATTGAGCGAGTTCATTGGTGCCATTTTTCAAACATTATGTGTTTACTTTGTGTCCCCGCGTCAGCATGTTTTAAACATAAATATTTTTCATTAACGCATATATACTATTTTTTAGGCGTAATGCTTTGCAAACTGAATGGATTACAGTGCAGTGCAAACATGACTTCCATACACACTGGCACACGTGCACACAATGCACACACACATTTCCCAATCTATACGCAGATATCAGTGAAAATAATGCAGAAAAGCATCGCCAAAGTCGTGAATTATGGACCTGAGATGGGGTTATGCTAAGGGCTTTCATTTCTCAAAACCAGGTGAGAATTCTGGGGAATTCAGTGAAGGGCAGCTGGCGGCACAGCGCTGACCACCTTTTGGACGAGACTGGACACACCATGGCACCGGTAAGAGGGAACGGCGAGCACCGCTGTCCGGACGGGCTGCCGCTGTCCAGGCCGGGCTGGGTCCGCGGGGGCGGGGGGCGCGGGGGCGGGGGCGGGGGGCGGCCGCGGGCCCCGGATTTCGTGAGCACGCGGTCCGCTGCGTCCCCGTGTTTCTGCTGACAGCGGCCTCTCCCTCGGCGCACGGCTTACCAGCTAAGACCCTGGAGGAGACGGCCGCGTGGCCTGAACCCGCCGCGAGGTCTGCAGTTCCGGTCCGTCCCCGGCCCCTTCCCCTGTGCAAACCGTGCTGCTCTCAGCGGGGTCCACACTTCTGGGCGCGAACCCCTCTGGGCCCGCCGGCGTCGTGAAGAGCGTCCCCCGTTCCCCGAGTGCCGCTTGGGCTTCCTGTCACATGACATTGTCCGCCACTTTTGGTTCCCTGACCCGGAAGCTCTTGCACCACCGGTTTGGGGTCGGAAAGGACGGACAGCTGCCTGTTCCCCGCCGGACCGAGGCCGGGGCCCTCCCGTAAGCTGCTCCAGGGCCTCCTGCCCGGAAGGGGAACCACTGCTGCTCCGGCGTTGCCGCTGGCCGGACGCGCGGGGGGACGGACTGAACTGACGGGAGCTCCGGGTGAGGTAAGGCCCCGGGACCGACTCTGACCAGGCCCGTCTGCGGACGCAAGGGGAGCCTGGTCACCTCCCTGGGTCTCCACGTGGAGACAGCAGGTGGATTTCGTCAGGCCTTCGTGCGGACGCAAGGGGAGCCTGGTCACCTCCCAGGGTCTCCACGTGGAGACAGCAGGTGGATTGAGTCAGGCCTTCGTGCGGACCCAAGGGGAGCCTGGTCACCCCCCAGGGTCTCCACGTGGAGACAGCGGGTGGATTGAGTCAGGCCTTCGTGCGGACGCAAGGGGAGCCTGGTCACCCCCCAGGGTCTCCACGTGGAGACAGCAGGTGGATTCCTCGGGTTGGGGTGGGGACGTGACAACCTCTGGGTGAGTGTGAGTGTGGGGAGCGCAGGAGCCTGCTGAGCCTCCAGCCTGCAGCTCCACGGGGCAAACTCCGGAGCCCGACCGGGCCGAGCCTGCGTCTCCGTGGCCAACCTCCTATGGCTCACGGCGGTTTGGAGCTGAGCTCAAGCTGAGCTCTCCGAGTCGAGGGTTATACCGACCCGCGGACCGCTCAGAGGCGCCGAAGTTCCCGCAAGGGCGCGGCCAGGTGGGCCCCTGGGTGGTCCTTCCGGGGACACCCCTCCTTTGTCTTGCGTCACTGTTCAAAAGGGGACACACGTCGTGGGGAAACGTCAGTCTAAACCCACGGTCCTAGATCGTGTGGTCAAAAGCTTCAGGAAGGGCTCTTCTGGAGGTCAGGGGTTAAATGACCCCAGGAAAGCTAAAAACGCTCTGCAGATCAAAGCGGCTGGCGCTTAGCGTCCGCCGGCCACCTGAGGGCACCCTGGAAGGCTCCGCGGTGGGGGTGCTTGGAAGGCTGTGGCCGAAACCGGCCCCCGGCCCAGTTCCCACGTGTTGATTCCTGGTTGCAGGTAGCTCAGACCCTCCCCCTTGGGTTCGAGCCTGCCCTGGTAGGAAGGGACAGTGCAAGGTTTCTCCGCATCCGCACCAGTACTTCATATCTTAATATCTTGGTAACAGCCAACCTGACAGATGTGAGGTGGTATCATACTGTAGTTTTGATTTGTATTTCTCTGATGATGAGTGATACCCATAACATGTTCATATCTCTGTTGGCTACTGGTATATTCCTTTGGAAATATGTTTCTGAGATTCTTTGCCTGTTTTTTATATTGGGTAATTTGGGTTTTTGCTGTTGAGTTGTATGAATTTCTTAACTGTTTAGGATATTAACTCCATATTAGATAATGGTGTTGAAAATACTTTCACTCTGCTGGTTGTCTTTTCCTTTTGTTACTTCCGTCGTTGTGCAGAACTTTTTTGGTTTGATATAGTTCCACCCGTTTATCTGTGCCTTTGTTGCCAGTGGCATTGATGTCACGTCAAAAAAAAATCACAGCCAAGACCAGAGCCAAAAAACATATTCCCTATATATTCTTTTAGGAGTTTACATTTGTAGGTCTTCGATTTGTCTTTACTCCATTTTGAGTTGATTTTTGTATATTGTATAAATTAAGGGCCCAACTGTATTCTTTTGAATATAAATATCCAGTATATTCCCAAAACCAATTGTTGAAAAAGACTGTCTTTTCCCATTAGTATTCTTCACCTGAATTTACTTTGGGGACCTCTGTTCTGTACCATTGGGCTGTGAGTCTATTTTTATGGTAGTACCATATCATTTTGACTACAGCCTTGTAATATAGTTTGAAATTAGGAAGTGTGATGCCTCCTGCTTCATTCTTTTTTCTCAAGGTTGCATTGGATATTCAGTAGGTATTTGTACCCTTCACTGGGCTTGACTTCAGTGAAGTCCACCTCTGTGTTCTCAAAGGGGCAGCTGCCCACCCATTGCACCCCTGGGGCAGGTTGCAGCCGCGGTGGGGGGTTGTTTTTAGTGCAGGTAAGGCACTGATTTACTGCAGCACAGAGTGTGGGGAGGGTTGCAATATAGTCATACCTGTTGAGTAAGCTCTCCAGAGCAGTTTACCTGGGTGGGTGAGACCATGGCACTGAGCAACGATGGTATGAGCCGAGCTCCAAGGCACCACTGGTCTGTTGTCAGGGAGTAGCCACCATCCCCCAGCCCTCTGCTTTGCCCCCTCCTGCTGTGCCCACTGGTTTTCTTAGAGTGCTCTGGCTTTCCCACCCCTCTCGGATCCATGGGGTGACTGTGAACAAGTGGGTGGGGCCTGCACAGGCCCTTCGTTCAGTGCAGCTGCCTTAGCTTCTTTGTATAAGATCAGCTCCTCTCTGGTGGCCCTGGTAATGTATGACAGCCACCTCTTTGGGCTTCCAAACTGCTTCTAGCAGTCTGAGAATTTCGTCCTTATCTTTGACTTCTTTTCCTCCTGCTGTCAGCAGCCCTCTTTCCTTGTATATCGCCCCTTGTATGTGGACAGTTGCAAAGGCGTACTTGGAGTTGGTGTGAATACTGGCCACTTTGCCTTCCTCGAGGCACAGGACCTGAATAAGGGCATGTCATTCCTCTGGGCAAGGGGGCTGCCTCAACCACTTCAGTGGCAGCGGTGACTGCATACCCTGCATACCTCTCCCCATTGTGGGTATAGCTGCTTCCAACGGTGAACAGGTTTAAGTCTGCCTTAGGGAGGGGACAGTCCTTGAGGTTTAAAAAGTCTTTTGCAGAAAGCATTTTACAAGAAAATGAGTGTCTGGTCTCAGGTTTCCTCCGATCTCTCATGGCTCAGACAGCTTGTTCCTAGATGGGTAGGTTCAGAAAGCTCATTTTTAGCAGGTTGGGAAGTCTTGTGTCCTGTGAAGAGAAAACAGTGGGGCGGAAGGGAGAAACAGCAACAACAAAGGAAAGAACAATCCTGGAAAAATCAACATTTGGTCCATACCTTACTAGGCAGCCATGAAAGTGGGTTTTGTATGTAAATAAGTTGCTATTATTTTCTCCTGAAGTTTAAGTTGTCTGGCCTCAGTTTGCAGGCCTTTAAGAAAGCACAGCTTAGTGTTCAGTGACTCCGAATTAGGAAAAATGAAAAGAGAAGGAGAAAAAAATTGAAAATTTTATTTTTAATACTCATAGCCAAGAAAAATTAGAATTTGGTCCAAACTGTAGAAAATAATCAAAATTTTTTTAAAAATTAGGCAAGACTAGAATCTAATAACAGATGTACCATAGTTTTGAAACATATTTTTTCTCTCCAGTTTCCCATTTTTCTAAAAACAAATTATCGTAGGACTGGTTTGCTTTATTACACTTAGCCTAATTATTTGTATACGATTCAGAGGGAATAATTATTTGTTTATATAGGCTTTTTCGGTGCCTTTGATTGAAGTTTGTTCCATAGGAGGAATCTCAGATGACTTTTTTAAAGCAGAGCCCAGCCATGAATTTGTGCCATCAAATTGAGGAAGGAGACCCAGGCATCTGGGATCACCTCCCCCTTGACTTCCACACTGCATTTCAATAGAAGAAAAGGCTGGCCAACTGGAGTCTCCTAAATCACCTTCCTATAGATAGCAGGCAAAGTATGGGGGAATCTCTCTGGAAGACATTGTTTTTACTTAAGATCAAACCCCCACCCCACTCCTCCATCGACCAAGACCCTTTCACATGTAATTTTGAAAACTGTAAACCCAAGACCTTTTCACATGTAATTTCCAAGGCTGTGAACCCAAGACCCTTTCACATGTAATTTCCAAGGCTGTGAACCCAAGACCCTTTCACATGTAATTTTGAAAACTGTAAACCCAAGACCCTTTCACATGTAATTTCCAAGGCTGTGAACCCAATATCCTTTCACTTGTTTGCACCATGCCAGCTCTCAGAGGAGTTTGTCTTAATTGCCTTAACCTTTGTTACCTTGTTAATAATGAGAGTTTTTTGCTTTCTTAGAGTATCTCTGGTAAAAACTTTAGATCTTGAGGGGCTGCATGTTTTGAAAGGGAAAGTAAGTTCAGTTTCTCTATAAATTATTAATGTGAAAGGCACACTGATGCAAAACCAGTATATGGACTCCTGTGTCAGATTAACAAGGTTGTCATGAAGCGTTAACCAACTCCTTAATAAAGGTTATAAAGGTTATAAAAGGGATTATGGAAGTTTTGTAATCAAGATTAATTTTATAGATAATTATGTCTTTTTCTAAGCCAATTAATCCTTTAAGATATTAGTTTCCTAAAGTTAAAACTGACCTAATTTGGCTTATTTGGTATAACATTTGAGAGGAAGCAGTCAAATATGAATGCTTGATGTTTGGTTTTCTTTGGGCTGTATTTGTATAAATATGTTATTGATGTGTGTTCCAAAATTATGGGAAACTCCTGTAATTCTGATATGACTTAGTGTACACTGTGGAAGACTAACTGAGCTTATCAATATTATAGTCTCAAGTTCATTACCCCGGACAGTGTAATGCCACTAGCTTGTCTAGAGAGGTAGCATTGTACATGCTAAGTAATAGGAAGAATATGTCCACCATCAATTATGAGTTGAAATTCACACCGTGCAGAATGCCCTTCAGAGCCACAATACCTTCATCCTTACACAACTGTAAATCATGATTTTATTTCAGAATAGTGTCTCTGCTTTTTTACTCACTTTGAAAAGAACCTGACACAATGTGAAAGTAAACATTTAATAAATACTTTCTTCTACACCTGCACACAGGGAATGGATAATAAATGCTGTTGTCTGACTTTATCATGATGAGATCGAGCACAGTGGAGAGACAATTAATGAATATTCTTTGATTGATGATGAGACAAGCAATACAAATATGGATTTTTCTTCTTTGGCAGTTTTTCTCAAATAGCTCTAAACAAAACACATGCTCCAGCCACAGAAGGGACTTACAACACAAGAATATTTCTTATTGCTATTAATTTCATCTTATAGACTTTAACAGATGTGTGTATGCTAGGTGCGAGACTGCATACACACATCTGTTAAAGCCTATAAGTTGAATGTTGAATACACACATTGGCAAGCAGTCTAGTACCTAGCATCCTTTTACTTTTTAAGGAGAGATTTTTTTTTTCAGCATAGGCTCACATTCAGACATTTAATAGACATTTATTAGCTTATTATACAAATATTAACACACACTATTTGCTTAAATACAGGCACATAGCTTATTATGTGCCACACCTATTCACATGCTATATACATGCAAATTTGTTTAGTTTTCAAATCCACCCTAATAATAATGATGATGGTAATAATAATAACATACTATTATGATTCCTGTTTCTACAGATGAAGAGAAAGCACAGACAGAAAGTATCTTGTCAAAGAGTATGGCTCTAGTAAGTGTCAGAGTTGGGATTTGAACCAGGGCAGCCTAGTACCTGAATGTGTGTACTTACACTACTTATCATGTATTTATTTTTATTATTGTTATTATCATTTTATTTTTTATTTTTATCATTTATTATTTAATATCATTTCGCATAGGAACACCACATGATGTAGTGAAATAGTTTTCTTTAACATACTCAACACATAAAGGGCATCACAATATAAACTCAGAGATATTTTAATTAGCGCCATAGGAACATATCTCTAAGTTAGTTGTTTAAGTTAAAATCCCACTGTACCTAGCTTCCACTATTAGTACATCAAATAGTGATCAATAAAAAAATTCTTTTTCTTTCTACCTCCAACCCTCTTTATTTCGTAGACCTTGCCACCTACCACACTTTCTGCATAGATATGTATTTCCAGTTGTATTTTTTTTTTTTTTTTTTACAGAGTCTTGCTCTGTCACCAAGCTGGAGTACAGTGGTGCGATCTTGGCTCACTGCAACCTCTGCCTCCCATGTTGCTGGAACTACAGGCGCACACCAGCACGCCTGGCTAATTTTTTGTATTTTAGTAGAGACGGGGTTTCACTCCCAGTTGTATTTCTACTGTTTAGAGAACTAACAGGCATATGTCTCCAACCACAAACTATACAACTTGTGCTGCATGACGAAGAACAACGTGTGGATGTAAAGTCACCTTGGAATTCTACCACAATGAAGTTCTTTGTGAGCCACCTTCTGCTTAAAGAACACTAAGTTTTCTCAGTAAACATCTTTTCATAATGTAAAGGTAAAGATAATCTCAAATTTTATTTAATATTAAGTAGGGCATAACAAGTTATCAGAGTTTGTCAGTTTCCTTTGACTTTCTTGTTGAAAAGATTTTGGAAATGAGGATGTAGTTCTTTCGTGAGGCAGAAAGCATGATGTATTTAAAGAAAAAGATGAAGAACACAAGGTCAGAGCCATCTCAGTCTGAATTTTAAACACATGTCAACTTCAGTTTGCACATCCTTAAAATGGGGTAAATACTATCCCTGACACATAGAAGGTCTGTCTGTAATGTGCCAATTAACAATGTCCTTGCCATATATAATATGCAAAAGTCTACTTCTTTGTGCCCAGACTTCTCAGAATTTTCATTTGGATCTTCTGCCCATCATTTTTCAGTAAAATTCTGATTTTCAGCCTTGACCCTCTTCTCTTAACTCTTGGTTGTACAATAAATCTCTACTCAGACAATTACTAAAGTTCTCTCTCCCATGAAATTTGACTCATATGTTCAACTGTCTACTTGACTTCTCTTCAGAAATATTATATTATTATTATAGTATAATATATAAGCATCTCAAATTTAAGTTTTCCAATACTACAGTTTTGACCTGTACACTCAACCTTGGCTCATGCTGTGGTCTTCCTTATCAGAATAGATGGCATCTCTTGCTTCTTAGTACACAGTCCTAAAGCTTTGGAGTTGTCCTTGAGACGTTTTCCTCTCAACCTTACCTCTTGACAACAGCAAATTCTACTTGTTCTACTTGTTTAAAAATATTTGGCTGCTTCAAGGTCAGAAACATGTTCTCTTATTTTTTTCTTATAAAAAACATCACTTTAATCTTTCATTTTTAGATCTGGAATTGTTTTTTGTGTGTACTGTGAGGTAGAAGCAAAATACATTTTCTGTATTGATTTCTAACTGACCCACAACCATTTATTGAAGGACCATCCTTTCTCCCACTGCCATTTTTATCATAGACCTAGATTCTCTACTCTTTTCCATGGGTTTTAGTCATTGGCATACATAATTAAGATTTAATTACTATGTCTTTATAATTGCCATTTATATCTAAAAATGTAAATCTTCTAGCTAAATTCTTTTTCTTGATTGACCATTTGCAATTTCATAGGAATTACAAAATGAGCGTGTTAATTTACATAAACACACATGCGTATACACCCTGCTAAGATACAGGGTTGAGATTGTGTGGAATTATAGGTCAGTTTAGAGAGAATTGACAAGAAGGGACACAAGATTTAACCAGCCCTTAACAAGAGAATATCCAAATGACCAATAAATACATCAAAACTTTATTATCCATCAGAGAAATTCAAATTAAAATCATAGTAAGATTTCACTACATATTTACCAAATGTCTAAAATGAAAAACACAAGTAATACCAGATGTTGGTAAGAATGTACAACAACTAGAATTCTCAGGCAAAATGTTGGAAAAGCATTTGGCCATATCTACTAGAAATGATCATATGTATGTCCTATTTCCTGGCAATTTCACATCTAAAATATGTAAAACAGAAATTTATGTTATATGTATGTCCACCAAATATGTGTGTATGTTTGTGGACACATATATATGTGTATACATATATATATGTGTGTGTATGTGTGTGTGTGTGTGTGTGTGTGTGTGTGTATAAAATTGTTGACCCTCATTCAGTTTTATATAAAACTGAATGAGGGTCAACAAGTAAATACATTGTGCCATAGCCATACAATGAAATCCAATACAGCAATGACAATTAACAAGCTGTATCTATATAAAGCAGTGCTGATGAGTCTCAAAACATAGTAAGCAAAATAAGTTAGATCTAAATAATACATTTTGTATTACTCCATTTGTATATATTTTAAAAGCAACCAAAACAAATTCATGGTGTTAGAAATCAGCAGTACCCTCCAGGAAAAAGTGATTCAAAGAGATGCAGGATGGGTGGGGTGTGGTGGCTCACACCTGTAATCCCAGCATTTTGAGAGGTCAATGTGGATCACCTGAGGTCAGGAGTTGGACACCAGCCTGACCAACACAATGAAACCTGTCACTACTAAAAATACAAAAAAATTAACCAGACCTGGTGGCACATGACTATAATCCCAGCTACTTGGGGGAGGCTGAGGCAGGAGAATTGCTTGAACCCAGAAGGCAGAGGTTGCAGTGAGCCAAGATCGCACCATTGCACTCCAGCTTGCGTCACAAGAGTGAAAATCTGTCTCAGAAAAAAAAAAGAAATAGAGAAACAGGATGGCTCTGAGATGCTGGCAATGTTCTGTGTGTTATCTGTGTGCTAGTCATGGCACTGGCAGCTGTTCTGGAGTAGCCTCTGTGGGATACCAGCTGCAGTTGGGGAGGCATGGCCAAGGCTGTGCAATACACGGGGTCAGCCAGGTTGGTAACAGGTGGGAGCCCGCCCCCTACCAAGTTTGTAGATTGGGAGCCCAGCGTTCTGGAAGCAGCTGCAGCCACCCAGCCATGGCTCTGGACCTGGGCATCCCTGCCCTCCCAGTGGCCCAGGAAGCCCTCCTGCCCCCACAGGCTTGGAAGTGCCTGCTCCTGCTCCCTGGCCTCTCCCTGCTCCCAGTGCCACTCCGATTTTGGAGCAAAGTTGTGGTAGAGCCACGGTGCTTTGGCAACCTGGCCAGGTATGTGTACACTCAGGGCAGCACTGACACACCAGCCCCTTGTCACCTCAGCCCCCTCCAGACTTTGGGTGTCAACAAGCATGGGTGGGAGGCTGAGGGGTTGCTGAGGGTGGCTCAGTGTGGGTCTGCAGGCACCCCTCAGCAGGAACAGCCTGAGCTCTGTGGATGGCATGTTGACGGTGGCAGGAGGCAGGTGGGCTCCTGGGCGGAAGGGGGTGGGTCCCCAGTGAAACCCAACCTTCAAGCAAGGGATGAACTGAAGCCTGGGACCAAGCTGTCACTTCCAGGTGGAGTCTGTGGCCAGGAGTAAGAATATATGGTGTTTTTTCTGGGCCACCTGTGGCTGTCCATGGACCAATCAGCACACATTTCCTTCCTTCTGAGCACATAAAGTCCCTGGACTCAGCCAGATTCTAACAGACATTGGGACTACAGGCTGCGGAAAAGAACTACCCACTGTAAATCTCCTCTCCAGTGAGAGGTGGACACTTGTTGGGATGACCTGCTGTGGAAAGGAGCTACCCACTTCAGGTCTACTGAGAGCTCAGTGGAGCTCCTCTCTGCCTTGCTCATCCCCCAGTTCTCTGTGTATCTCATTCTTCCTGGACATGGGACAACAACTCAGGACCACCATGGCAAGACTGAAAGAACTGTAATACAAACAGGGCTGAAACATGCGCCCCCTCCTTCCCACTTGCCTTGTTGCAGCAATGAAAAGGAGAGAAGAGCTGCATGCAGCCCTTCGGGGAGCCCAGACCTAGGGGTTTCCCAAGCCAGGGCTGTGACGCTCTCTTTGGGGCTCTGCAGTTCCTGGCATCTCCAAGCTTCCAGGTTCTACCACGTTTCTCTTATCCAGATGTGGCTGTCCACAGCAGAAATCACATGTGGTATGACTGGTCCAGCTGCAGATTCACATGGAGCCAGCACCTGTGCCATCCAGACCCCATGTTCACTCACTCACATACCCCTTGCTGCTCTGCACCTGGCTCACCCTTGACAGGTGTGTGATCTGGGCCAATAGCATGAGCCAAGGGCAGCCTGCTGGGCTGAGTGGGCAGAATAAACCCAGAGGGCCTGAGAAATACTCAGGCAGAAGGTGCCACCAGCCACAGAGGTTTCTGGTTGGTGAAGCAACACCCCAAAGATCTCAAGACAGGAGTACATTTACTTTGTGTAATATTTTGATGTGTATATTTAAGATTTTTACATTTCTCTGTATGTAGCCTATGCTACAACAAATAGCTTTTTAAAAATGATGAAGACATCAAAAGAACATAGATGTCAATTTGAAAGGATTTCTATAGAACAAGGTTGGAACAATTTGAACATCAAAATTAATAATGACAGCATTGTATTATAACATATAGAATTGTAAAAGAGAATTCCTGAGTCCATATTGATATAATAAACACATAAATGAATGAAGAATTGTTCTTTAGAACAAAATGCCAATAAATAAATGTAAAAAATTGATAGATTTAGCAACTTACCATTTTGTCATCACCATACTAATGACTGATTTAGGCAAGAATCATCAAAGTATACTAAAACCACCAAAGGAACATGTGTTAGAGAATAAGACATCTTGCCAGAGATTTCTCATTGACTACAAATGGAAAAATTATCTTTTACCCTGAAGAAAACTGATGGACGCTTTTTTAATCAAAAGAAAAATCTTAATAGATCAAACTGATATCATGTGCCCCCATTCATGCAATGAGGAAGACATAGCATTTTTTTTGTATTTCTGCCAGAAAAGGGAGGACAATAAAGCAATGATGGAAGGAGGGAGATAGGGAGGGAGGGAAGGAGTATCTGAATTTAATTATGAGGAAACACACTTAACTTGAGAGAAAGTCACATCCTGTAAAAGCTGCTTTTAATACTCTTTGAAATATCAGTGTCATAAAAGATAGTGACTGAGGAACTATTCCAGGTTAAAGAATACTATAGGGGCCGGGCGCGGGGCTCACGCCTGTAATCCCAGCACTTTAGGAGGCCAAGGCGGGCGTATCACGAGGTCAAGAGATCGAGACCACCCTGGCCAACATGGTGAAACTCCGTCTGTACTAAAAATACAAAAATTAGCTGGGCGTGGTGGTGCACACCTGTAGTCCCAGCTACTTTGGAGGCTGAGGCAGGAGAATTGCTTGAACCCAGGAGGCGGAGGTTGCAGTGAGCCAAGATTGCGCCACTGTACTCCAGCCTGGCGCCTAGTGACTCTGTCTCAAAAGAAAGAATACTATAGGATCTGGCCAGGTGCAGTGGCTTACACCTGTAATCTCAGCACTTTAGGAAGTCAAGGCAGGCAGATCACAAGGTCAAGAGATTGAGACCATCCTGGCCAATATGGTGAAACCCTGTCTCTATTAAAAATACAGTAACTAGCTGGGCACGATGGCATGCGCCTGTAGTCCCAGCTACTTGGGAGGCTGAGGCAAGAAAATCTATTAAACCCAGGAGGCTGAGGTTGCAGTGAGCCGAGATCATGCCCCCGCACTCCGGCCTGGCAACAGATGGAGACTCCATCTCAAAAAAAACAAAAATGAAAATAAGACTATAGGATCATGATAATAATGTACGATTCTGTATTGAATCCTGGATTAGGAAGAAAAAATATTCCTAAGGACATCATTAAGACAATTAAATATTTGATTGTGGACTCTTGTTAGGTAATGTTTGTGTCAATGTTACATTTTCTAAAGTTGATGTTGTATTAAACATATGTGAGAACAATAGTCCTTGATAGATACATACTGAATTACCAGGCATAAAGCATCATGATGCCTACAGTTAATGTTCAAAGCCTGAGCAAAAATAGCTCATATACAATATGCATAGTTAATATAGAAAGAGGTATACAATGGAAAAATGTTAAAAATGATTGAGCCTAGATGAAAGATACAGAAGTGTTCATTGTAATATTCTGACAACTTTTCTGTAGGTTTGAACAACCTACACAAAATTAAAAGTTGGAAGAAACAGAAAAAAAATCAATCTGTAGTTTTGATGTGTGATTAGAAATTATCTGTCTGGCACAATGTGTGGCACGTAGTAAGCAGGATAGAAGTTTGATGGTGATGGTGATAAAGGATGGTGATGGTGAAAAAGACAATGTTATATTTTAGCTAAGCCAGTTGGCTTTATACAGCACCTAGATGGGCCACATATTTTTCTGGTGCTAACAATGTGGGGGTATAGAAAATAGGTATTTTTCCAGCCCTAGTAGCCCAGCCCTCACTGCTAACTTAAGCAAAACTTCATAAATTAGTTAATACAAGCTGGTGATTTTTGAGTGGCACATTAGTAGAATGATCACTTGTTTTTCTTCAGTTATCTTAAGCTCAGGGGTGCATGTGTAGGATATGCAGGTTTGTTAAATAGGTAAACGTGTGCCATGTGGTCTGCTGCACAGATCGTCCTATTACCTCGGTATTAAGCCCGGCATTCGTTAGCTAGTCTTCCTGATACTCTCCCTCACACTCCCAACAGGCCCCAGTGTGTGTTGTTCCCCCACGCTCCATGTTTCCATGTGTTCTTACCACAGAATGGACATTCGAAGGAAGATTTTGAAGAAGAAAATGGAAATGATTTCCAATAGCTATTTTTTCTCAGTCTTATTGTGGCCTATACAAATATGTGTGGGCCTAAAGTAAATGTAAATGCTAATCTTAAGAAACATTTGTCTTTCTCGAGTTTTAATGTACCTTTATGCATGTATTTATCCAATTGATATAAGAATAATAATATATACTAAGTACTAGAGGCAATTTTAAAAAATTAAACCATTTCCAGAAGGTAGCTAAATAAATCATTATTTGTATTTAGAGCAGAAAATAGAGAAGTAAATTTTAATGCTAACTTTAGTTGATGTACTATGTCATATAATGCAATTTTAAGCTAATTTGAGTTAAAATAGTTATATCAGTGATTTTGAAACCATGAAACAACGATTACCATAAATGTTATTTTTTCAAAAATTAGATTATTCCAGTAGTTTTTACTATGTGAAATCTCTACTACATCATCTAAAACACTTTTTATGTTTTGTTTATAAAGCTCATAAAATAACCTATATAAAAAAGATAAATATTAAAGAGATTGAAGGGCTGACAGAGCAATGTTTCTTGATTTATTCATCTCTATTTCATAGCTGAAAAAATTATGACAATTTCTTTGTATGGAAGAAAAATTTTATAATGTTTAGATCTATTGGAGGAAGAATGATTTCCTAGGATTTGAAGCTTTAAGAATAATGAAAAAAAGATATATCATTCTTCTATCTTCTATCATGTGTAAAGTCAGTTTTTAATATGGCAAGATGTTCAATCTAAAGCCATTAAAGAAATTCCCAAAGCCTTACACCAGCTTCAGATATATTACCTATTATACAGTGACTTCATTAAAAACAGTAAAGAAGTATTCATCCTTTTACTAGTAGTAGATGATTGGACAGCTGTCTTCATAGTTTTTTTAAGTGTAATTCTTCCTGAAGTAGATAGAGAAACTAAGTCACCTCTTGGGGTCTTTGTTAGTGATATAATTTTATGCCAACTTTCAATACTAGAAAAGTAAGCATATTCTTTATGAAATAACCAGAATTTATAGCTGAAAGGAATTTTAGAAATCTAGTTCAGGGGTCAGCAAACTACCTCCCATTGCCTGATTTTGTAAATAAAACAGCCATTCTCATGTGTGTTCATGCATTTGTTTAAATATTTTCTATGGCTGCTTTCGCCCTACGATAGCAAAGTGAAGCAGTTACAAATGAGACCATATGATCTACAAAGTAAAAACATCGTCCATCTAGCCCTTCACAGAAAGACCTGTTAATTGCTTACCTAGTTCGTCCACCTCATTTTACAGATGAAGAAGTTGAACCCCTGAGAAATAAAGTAACTTGCCCTTGGTTACATAGACAGTAAAAATTAGACTAAGACACAGGTCTTTTGCCTCCAGATTCAGTAAAGGTCTCATCACATCACCCTGCTACATATTATATAAAATAATGTGTTTGCTGTTTGCTAGTATTAATGTTACGATAAAATAATTCCTTGGTAAGTAAAATTTTCCATACAGACAGTTGGTTTGCCTCTGTCAGCCTTATTCTTTTCCCGTGAAATTCAGGGAAAAATTTTAAAGATAAGAAACTGAAACACATATTTTGTTCCTTACGTTGTCAGCGTTTCTACATAAGGAAAACAATGTGACGAAAAAGATGACATATATTATTGGATTTCCACTCAATGAAATGTTTATTTTCTCTAACCAACTTCACTTTTTTTCTGCTGATTAGTGTTATCCAAGCAGTACATTATGTAAGGACACCGTTAAGTAGAACACCTGCCTGGATCTTCAGAAAATGAGTAGATGGTTCGTTCCTCAAAGATTTAAAATAGAGATGAATGCAGTCTTGGGTTTAGGGGTGAGAAGGTGGCAGGCAGGACACCTGGGATGAAATTTATAATGATGTTTTACTCCACACTCCCTGCATGTTTACAATGTACTAGATGTGAGAGTTAACGCACCATAAAAAATGTTATAAAATCTTATTTTATTTTAAAAGCGTGAGATGAGTCTGGTCACTTTCTTGATTGTAGTAATGGATATGGGTTTAATCACATGACAAAACTTACCAAATTTTATACTTTTAATACCTGCAGTTTCTTAGATGTCAATAATACCTTATTGAAAAAGAAAAGAAGAAGGAGAAAGAGAAAACAAAAACAATGAGATAAATGTGCTGCTTTTTTTTTTTTTTTTAACCAAAAAAAAAAAATATAAGTTAGTCACTTCACATATATCTATGTATTGAGATCAGGTTTGTTTGTGACAAATCTTCACTCTGTGAAGGAAAAGTACACATTTTCCTGTAGGATCAAACTTTGTTTGTTCTTGTAGCTTAACTAAATACAAATAACATGATTTTTATTTCATATTTTGTGGTGATAAATATTTTCATGCAAATACTTTAAGTCAGATGGAAGAACAAATTACTAAAACAAATACAGTTCATATGCAGGGTTATGTAGTCACCAGAAATTGTTATATTAATGAGTGTAGTTTAACACAGAGAAAACTTCAGTTCTGAAGAGTACTTATGAAGACAAACTTTGTTCATTAATGCAAAAATGTAGAAACATGAAAAGTACACTAAAATAAAGAATACAAGATAACATATATATGGGTTTAGAGTATATTTTTCCAAGTTTGAAGTTAAAGTATTTTTTTCAAGAACCTAACTTCTGCTTTAATTAAAATATCCAAGAAATCAGACTTACAATTATTTGTTTTTGTTTTAGACTGACAAAAATCCTAGAAACTATGTTCTTTATGTTTCTAAAATAAGGAGAAGTATCCTGGGAAAGAAAATAACATTTCTTTAGTTACGTTGTATGTCGTATGCATCGTGAAAATACCCAAGCTTCGTTGGTAATATGCCAATTTGCCCGCTTCTTTCTATATTTGCTCTCAGGGCATTAGTGTTGACTTCTAAGAAGTTTGAACTGCTCTTAGAATGATCTTTTATAACCCTCTGTAGCTGTCTGGCAAAATAGTAAGATCCCAAGGGATTTTATAAAATGTAATTCTTCAACATGCACAATAAATGAAAAGAATAATTTATATTTCATACAACTCTATCATACGGTAAAAGGAAAAAGAAAGATCATATCATTGAAGTTACAAATTATGTATGAGACCCATCCAAAGCTAACACTTTCATATAAGATAGGTTTATGGCTCATTAACTCTGTTCTGTGTAACATGTGTTATATGATCTTACTGTTTATGCATTTTAAACTATTGCCATACTGATTATATTTCTAAATAACTGGTGTGTAAAATTATTACAGGAATGACCTGATGTATCTTGGGATAAATATATTAACTGGAATTAGTTTCTTCTCAACTATGTGAGGAGCTAAAACAAAATTCTTTATTTTTATTTATTTTGAGACAGAGTTTCACTCTGTCACCAGGCTGGAGTGCAGTGGCATGATCTTGGTTCACTGCAACCTCCACCTCCCAGGTTCAAGTGATTCTCCTGCCTCAGCCTCCCAAGTAGCTGGGACTACAAGTGCACGCCACCACGCCCAGCTAATTTTTGTATTTTTAGCAGAGATGGAGTTTTACCATGTTAGCCAGGATGGTCTCCATCTCTTGTCCTTGTGATCCACCCACCTTGGCCTATTCTTAAACAAAAGTGATTCAAATGGTATTGTTATTCTAAAAATTAAAAAAAAAAAATAAATATTCAACAGTTACAGCAAATGGGACACAATATGCCATCCATTTTTTTCTTATTTTCTGCAACCTCCACCTCCCGGGTTCAAACGATTCTCCTGCTTCAGCCTCCCAAGTAGCTGGGATTACAGGTGCACGGCACCACACCCAGCTAATTTTTGCATTTTTAGTAGGGACTGGTTTCACCATGTTGGTCAGGCTAGTTTTGAACTCCTGACCTCAGGTGATCTGCCCTCCTCGACTTCCCAAAGTGCTGGGATTACAAGTGTGAGCCATCGTGCCCAGCTCAAGAAGAAACTTTAAACTCTTCTCATGCCAGCTATTCCTCTACAATTAGACATGATGAAACTTTTTGATCTTAAAAAAAAAGAAAATAGAACAATTCTCCACTCTTGAATTGTACATTTGAATCAACATTAGGTTGTTGTGGGATTATATGTAAGTCTTTAAACAAAGATGATGATGGGTTTTGTCATGGGGCTGAGGAGTTTCATTTGCTTTATTATAAAAAGAATTGTATAAGATTGTAAACTGTACAGAAAATTTTGGAGTAAAAATTCAAGTTTCCCTCTGCCCTTCTCCACTCAATCTTTCCCTCCAGAAGTAACTACAGTTAACAACTTTTAATTTTGAAGTGAGCAGGAGCACAGGGTCTGGCTGGGTCACCCAGGCTGGAGCGCAGTGGCACACTCACTGCAACCTTTGCCTGCTGGGCTCTAGCAATCCTCTCACTTCAACCATCTGAGTAGCTGGGACTACAGGTGTGTATCACCACACCTAGCTAATTATTTTGTGTTTTGGTAGAGATGGGGTTTTGCTATGTTGCCTAGCCTGGTCTCAAACTCCTGGGCTCAAGCAATCCACCTGCCTCAGCCTCCCAGCCTATCCACCCAACTGAGTATCCCAAAGTGCTCGGATTACAGGTGTGAGCCACTGCACAGGGTGGTGTTCGGGTTATTTTCTATGCATATACATATGGTTTTGTAGTGCCAAACCTTGTAGAGAATAGGTGACAGCCAGTGATCGTAGTGGAATATTTTAGATGAAGAGAAAGTAGCATTCAATTCAATAAAACACTTTTATTGGATACCTGCTGTGTGCAAAACCACTATAATAAATTTCACAGAAAGCATAGGAAAGTACTAGGATGAGGGAGTCGCCTTAGCTCTGTCTTCAATTGGTACGTGTTTCTGAAATGTGCAAAAAAAAGACAACAGGATTGAGTCTACTTTGATGACTTTTTCATCTCATCATAGGGTCATGGAAGACTGTCATAGTATAGCATATTTGGAAAAGGGAAATAGCCTGCAGGGTCCAAGTTTAAACTGAATGAGGTTAAGAAAATAGGTGGATGACATTTTGGATTTTATCCAGTAGGCAAAGCAGTGACATTAATGGTTATTTTAAAATACACTATCAATATCAGACATATATTTTATAAATAGATGTTCAGTTGAAAGGAGAATAGATCAAATATGGAAAAGATTAAGATGAGCAAAACAGGCACTTACTGTGATCCTCCAGGCAAGGACCCACGTAATGGGAGCCATAGTAAGACCAAACTGAGGGGCATTTCAACAAAGGCAGGACTGGCATGAACGTGGGATGTGAACGCTTGAATTGGGGTTATAGAACAGAACACTTAGGAAGCTACGGGATTTCCTGTGTGAGTGATGGTGTGGATGTTGAAGTTGTTAGTTAAGAAAGAGAGTGTAGAAAGGTAGCTGGTGCAGAGTGGGAAGAATAATAAACTTAGCTTTGCAAACATTCCATTTGAATTGTCTATGAGGCCCTTCCATAAATCCTCCCAGAGGCAACGTGTGGGACATTGAAGTTCATTGACTGTGTAGAACTCAGAGCCGTACATTGAGGATTGTTTGCATAGAGTTAGTATCACTCCACAAGATTTTTATTTTTTATTTCAACTTTTATTTTGGATTCAGGGAGTGTATGTGCAGCTTTACGGCAGGAGTATGTGCAGGTGTTGCATGAGCTGCAGGTTTGCTGAACAAATGACCCCATCACCCAGGTACTGAGCGTAGTACCCAATAGGTACTTTTTCAGCCTTTGTCCCCCTTCCTCCCTCTCCCATCAGATAGTTCCCAGTGTCTATTGTTGCCATCTCTATATCCCTGCGTACCCAATGTTTAGCTCCCACTTCCAAGCAAGAACTTGTGGTATTTGGTTTCCTGTTCCTGCATGAATTCACTTAGAATAATGGCTTCCAGCCGCATCCATGTTGCTGCAAAGGGCGTGACTGTGTTCTTTTCTATGTCTGCATAGTATGCCATGGTATATGCATACCACATTTTCTTTATCTAGTCCATCACTGATGGGAACATAAGTTGATTCCATGTCTTCGCTATTGTGAATAATGCTGTGATTAACATACAAATGCATGTGTCTTTTTGGTAGAACAATTTTTCTTTTGGACGTATACCCAGTAATGGGGTTGCTGGGTCCGATGGTAGGTCTGTTTTAAAATCTTTGAGAAATCTCCAAACTGCTTTCTAAGAAGCTAACACATCCACCTGGCTGCAAATGCTAAAGTGGTTGCCGGGCGGGGCCAGGGGGGAGGAAGAGGTGGACACAGAAGGTAAGCACTTCATCATGGAAGAGAAGTAGCAACTGGATCTCAAACAGGCACCTCACCCTCCTGCTCGCTCACAGGGCTCAGCATCACTCCCGCTCCGGAAGTGGTCCAAAGCCTCCTCTTGCTACTGCGCTTCAGGGCTGCGGTGATGGGCCTGTCTGGCCCACACTGTGGTGAGACTCATATTCTCATCTTAGTAGATTTTAGTTAGTTTCTCTTTCACCCTCTTGTCCCTAAGAGTTAGACTTTATTTTGAGTTTAAAGAGTTTTTACTACTAAATACTTCACAAAAAAGAAAAGATTTTTAAAAATAGAAACAATAAGAAAGTTATAAGAATTAAACTCTTAAATGTTTTTACCTTAGTATTCATGTTCATCTTTGCAATATAAGGAAAACGCCGTGGGTAGTTCTTAGCTACCTTCATTGCCTCAAGTCTTGTATTTTCCTTCTCCGCATCAGTATTTTTTAAACTTTAATTATTTTTTATCCCAGAGGCTCTTCCTTTGAGTCTTTACCAAATCCTCTAACCACATTCTTCCCCACCCGTTACACTGGGAAGCCCTAAAATCAACCTGAATGTTGAACAGCAATTGCACACACTTGTAAGACTCATTTATAATTCAGAGATTATCACATGATCAGCGTTTTGCTGCTTAATGGGGGAAAATACGCTGTGTTATTCCTAACAATTAAGGGCAGGAGACACAAATTACCAAATGGAATATAAGATATTTTTGTCTTCTCCGTGTTTTATTTCAGTGTTAACAACAATAAACATTTACTGACTGCTTCCTGGCCAAAACACTGGAAAATACAAGGAAGCGTTAGGTATGTTTAGGTTCTCAAAAAGCTTACTAAAGAATAGTTCCGTAAGCACTGGAAGAGAAGAGATAACCTAAGAAAAGAGAATTCCCTGCATAACAATTTAGCATATTCTAAACAAGATATCATGCAATTATGTTATTAAAAGACATTATACTGTATAAAAATATGCTTTACATATTTTTATATATTATATAATATATATGAGTATAATTGAATTGTTCGTAACACAAAGGGTAAATGCTTGAGGTGATGGATGCACCATGATTATTATGGATTGCATGGTTGTATCAAAATATCTCACGTAACCCATAAATATATACACTTACTATGTAACAATGAAAATTTTAAAATGTTTGAAATATGGTACAGTGTTGTAAACTCAATAAATATGAAAAATGTTAGATGGTACAACAGCAGTAAAGTAGCATTGCTTTCACATGTTGGTGGCAGCCTAAATTTTTATAACCATTTTAGAAAGCAATTTGGCAACATGAGGTAAAAGTCTTTATATTATTTAAATCAGTAACTGTAGTGCAGAACAAGCTACAATATATTCTCAGTAAATTATAAATTATGATTAATTCACTTAACATAGCATCCACTAAAATTATAATTTTAAGATTGTAGAAATAGTGTAAAGTTATAAATAGATATTAAATTATATATATAAGGTCATTGCTGCTAGGTAAAATTGGTTTGTTCATTTGAAATATGATATATAAAATGCACAAAAATAGTAGTATTTTGAAAGATTGTTTATAGCTGAGTATTTTTGCAATTATTCAAATTTTGTTATAGCTTATATGTGGTTTTTGTACTTTTTTTTTTTTAATAAAAGTGCTCCTGATTCTAGCTGAATGGACCTGGGGTCACTGGTTTTCTTTCCCCTTTGCCTTTTCACTTGAGAACTCTCAGGTTTTCCAACTTGTATTTAGATTTTCTCCAGGATTAATTTATCTAAAATATGCTATGTTACCAAGGACAATGCATTATTAAGTTATTGCTGCAATAATGCTGCTGATCAAATCACTCTGCTCTCAGTAGTCTTCAATGAAGAACATTAAGTTTTGATGTTGGGGCTCCAAGTTCTGCAGACAAACTAGGGAGACTCTGATTGAGGGTGCAGGTTGCCCCGGCGTGACTCTGGTGTCTAGGCTGTAGGTGTGCTCCATTCGTCTCATTTGGGGGCCAAGGCTCAATGGAGATAGCTACTGAGGCATGCTCTTCTCATATACCTTTGCTAAATTTCTGTTGGCTGAATCAAGTTATAGGACTAAAGCCAACATCAATGGGAAGGATAAATGTATCTCACCCACTCTGTGGTTCTACAAAGTCACATGGCAGAGGGAAGGAGCATAGAATTAACAATAATACAGTCTACCACAAGTAGGTTAACTCTCATCTCTATATTTCAGAATCGCCGTCTATAAGTAAAGGATGTTTGATTGTGTAACCTCATCAGCAAGTTATTTAACCTAAGCCTCAATTTCCTCCTTAAGTATGGATGGCAATGGATGATGATAGTATCTCTTTGAGGAATGCAGTGGGATTAAATTAGATAGTGCTTGTCAAACCCTCAACATAATGCTCAACATGCTATCTGTTATTAATCTTCAGGTCTCATGCAGCTGTGTGAGACATCTATGATATTTCACGGTCTACAGTAAACTCTAGTTTAAATAAAGATACAGGGAGAAAACAAGAAAAATCTCTCTCTACTTTACTTCAAATTCTCTATGAGGCCTCCAAAGGCTAATGGAGATTCCATTTCAGGCCTGTATGGCACCTGTAGTACACCTTGAGGGCTTAGGTGTAAACAGTGGGACCAGGTCATCCCTCATTTTCAGGACTCTGCTATATTTGAGCTGGTTTTAAGATGACTTGAGCAATGAGTTTGCTCTGTGCAAGAATTGAGAATCTAACTCAAGTTAACTAAGATTTATGGTCTTTACTTAGGTTCTAAGTAAATTTGACTACCTCTAAGAAGTTGCGGTCACCAAAGGGATTCAGAACAGACAGTCTCTGAGGGTTAAGGACCCTGGGCCACCCAGATCCGATGCCCTGGGAAGTGGGGTACCCTGGCCCATCAAACTGACAAAGCAGTTGTCCATGGGATGGTCACACCTTTGTTATGTTCAGATTTTTTCTTGTCTCTTCTCCTTATATTACCTAAAGATAGCATAGTCATCAACATAGAAGCCCTGTAAAATTCATATCAGAAATAATTAAAATCATTGATTTAAAATTTCTAAAACATTATGAATAGATTCTTTCAATGCGTGCCCTTCAGTTTAGCAGAAGCATTGAGATGATTTTTCTATTTTGCTAACCTTTTGGTGGAAACGCTGTGAGATAAATAGCTAAATATTAAGTATTTTGTTATGTGATATCATGTGTTATTTTTGCTTTAAGGAGATCCATCTCAACTTCTAATTTCCCATAAAGTTAGTTATGTAATTACCATGTATTAGGTAACACTGCTTGTTGTATGTATGACATTTATTACAAACTGGTAGCATAAATCTTAAGAATAAGAAAAAAGAGAGAGAAATAATTAAAGAGACAGACTGGGCGTGGTGGCTCACGCCTGTAATCCAAGCACTTTGGACGCCAAGGCGGGTGGATCACCTGAGGTCGGAAGTTCAAGACCAGCCTTACCAACATGGGGAAACCCCGTCTTTTAAAAAAAATAAAAATAAAAGAAAGAGACAGGGAGAAAGGAAAGAAAAGAGAAAGGAAAGAAGAAAGAAAGGAAAGAAGGAAGAAAAAGAAAAGATGAGGGAAAGCAGGAAATAATTTGGCAAAAGGAAGCTTGCTTGAAACTAATTTGGCAAAGACATGAGACTTCGCATAATTTTGAATTTACTTATCACCTTTTCTAGTTTTCTTTATATTTTTATACGTTCAACCTTAAACATCCACCAAATTCCATTTACCTACATTATCAAAGAATTAAAAAAACATACTTTGTCATTGATCTAGCTCTCCTGTTGTTCAGTTGAAACTCTGGGCTAAACTCACTGAAAAGTCTTTGAAAATATGAAATAATCCGTTTATCACATTTAACTAAGAAAATACCCATTACAATGTTTCCAGTCGACAAAAATAATGTCTTGGTCATTTTAGTGATTCATTATTTTTTCAGCACTTTTCAAGTAACTTGTGCAGATTAGGGTAGAAAAAATAATGTATTTGAATCAAGTGTCTCGCTCTGTGATTCAGGTACAGGCCTAAAAATCCATGGGGCTTTCATCAACATCACATTTCACAGGACACCACACTAAGCCACATGACAGACACGCTCCATTTTCTTCTTCAATGCCAATGACATGATGCAGCGATCCTGCCTTTTGTCAGGCTAGATTCTGTGTGGAGTGCTGGCCTGTGTGAATCCTGGAAAGAAGCAACTCCCTGAAGGACACCTTTGTCTCCTTCAGCAGATTCCTCCTCGTGCCTGGGGGCAGCCACCTTGCATCTTCCCTGGAAAGGTCCTGCGGGTTAGGAGCCAGGTCTTGGTCTGTTGCCATCCGTTCTCCTTCCCTCTCAATTCTGATATGCCTTTTTTTTACCTTCTCTCCAGCCTCCAATATTTTATACCTCTCTGAGTTCTTTCCTGGTGCATCAAAAACACTCAGCTTCCCTCGTGTGCACAAAACAAACGAAAACTCTATTTGCTATCAGCAGCTATTCCTCATTACAAGATATCTGAGTTCCACAAGCTGTGATCTTCTCCTGACTCTTCTGACTTCGCTCCTGCAATCACCTGCCTCCTCTAAAAACCTCCTTAACTTTGAAACTGTGCACCCCCACCCAAGTTTCCAAAGAACCGTTCTTAAATTCAAAGTGTTTTTCTCTGTTTTATAAAACTTCCTCCCAGGTGATAGGGCTTTAACTTCATTAACTAACTTCCCTGTGCTTGGTAGATTTCCTCACATAAAGATAAAGAATACCTTCCTCATAAAGTAGCAGTGAGGATTAAATATGATAATGTGTGAAAGGTGCTTGGTACGACTCCAGGTTCTAAGGAAAAGATCAAGGAAAATGGCTGTTGTTGGCTTTTATTCTTAATACCCCACAGGCCATAGGCTTCAAAACCAGCACTGTCTTATTTGATGTTTTAATTATTTGCTGCTTTTGGTCATCTTCTTTACACTCTCCCAAAGGTGACCGTCCTCCAAAATAAGCTGGCTTTCTCTGAGGCTTAACACTTCCCAGCCTAGAGCTATAATTCAGCCAACTACTCAAACTTGAAAATAACTTTAAAATCCCACCCTAATTCAAGCTGCCGTCATTTCTCCTCTGGGGTCCCACAGCTTCCTAACTCAGCTGCCTGCATCACACAGCTGCACCAGTCCAAACCTGCTCCTGCACACTGCACTGCAGGAAACCGCTTGTGCATGAAATGCTCCAAATCCCAACGCCCTCCTTTCACCTTCCTGATTTCACATACCTGTCGTCCGCTTACCTCTCCAATGTCCCTTCTGTCACTGTTCCTGTGTCTTCATCTTCTCTTACCACACAGTTTCTATTGTCTTTTGCCAATGTACCTTTTGCCCTTTTTAGAATAATTCATACAATGTAAACTCTACCAGGATCTTTTTTCTCTCAACCTTCCTACTTCCTTAGCCTGTCTGACTGTCAGTAGCATTCAAAGTGCAGCTCAGTGGCCAGGCATGGTGGCTCAGGCCTGTAATCCCAGCAAAAAGGGAGGCTCAGGCTGGTGGATCACCTGAGGTCAGGAGTTCAAAACCAGCCTGGCCAACATGGCAAAACCCCGCCTCTACAAAAAATACAAACAAGAAAAAAAAAAGCTGGGCATGGTGGTAGATGCCTGTAATCTCAGCTACTCAAGAGGCTGATGCAGGAGAATCGCTTGAACCCAGGAGGTAGAGGTTGCAATAAGCCAAGATTATGCCATTGCGCTCCAGCCTGGGTGACAAGAGTGAGACTCTTCTCAAAAAAAAAAAAAAAAAAAAGTGGAGCTCCAGGATTACTTCCTTACAAAAGACTTCCCTAAACCCTCCAATTGAGTCAAAAGCCTCTGCAACATCCTCTCAACGGTCTAGAGATCATTTCTTTCGTAGCACTTCTCCAAACTTTCCCTGTTGTTGATTTGTTTGTTTGATGGTTGCATATGCTTGCTTCCCCTTGCTAGAACATAATGCTTAGTAAGGGCAGAATCCTTTCTGTCCTGTTTATTGCTGTATCTCAGAATCTAGAAGAATGGGGCATACAATAGTAAAATTTCTATTTAAGAAAGCAAAAATTGCATGTCCCTTAAAATGTTTTTAAATATTTTTTAAAAAGAAGTCATTTAATGAAATGTGTTGGATTGTGTTCATGGGACAATTCCATTGTCTCCCGCCCTCACTTGCCAGTAATTCCAAGGGCTCATGGAACTTTCTGCTCTTTGACTGTTCCAGGGAGAGCCTGCACAGTGCATGGTTCGATGGTTGGGGCTCAGTTAATATCAGATCAATGAATATGCATCTTTCGAGGGCCCTCGTTATGCCTGCCTGAGAACCTGAAATGTTACGTCTTCCTCAGCCTTCTCTCTCCCACACTTCTGAGCAGCACCCTGAGGAGGAGGTCCTCATGACTTCCGCAGCGTAGTGTTCTCTCTGAAGATTTCACTGGGCAGATTTTGTCCTTTCTAAATTTAGAAAGTGGGGGAGAGAAATGCAGCTACATGGTTCAGATGCAGAGGGAGACAGTAAGAACCCTAACAAATTAACCATGGTACTTTTCACACAAACAGTAAATCAAAATGTAATGGCAGTGAAAGGCTGTTGACAGCATTCCTTTAAAAAAAAATCCATATAACCAAAGACATTTACTTGCAAAAAAACCTCCTGGGCTTCTAAGTAGAACACTAGGCAGGTCTGTAAATTTAGAAACCAGTCACAAATTTTTTTTCTTTAAATTTCAGTAAGAGCTGTGCTCTCTATCATCTGGTAAGCCTCTAATCCTACAAAGATTGCTTATCAGGTTTGGTGGAAAAATATTTTAAAGGGAATACAATTCTTGCTTTTTCTTAAATAGAAATTTTACTATTCTATATTACCTTGTCATATAACATGTCATTTGGTGACCCTGGAACCTTTGTAAAATAGAAGCCCACGCTAGTAAATGTCATAATGAAATGAAATCTGAGATTGTGAAAGTTGTGAAGCTTTCATTAAATATAAAATCTTATGTTTGCTACCTTAGAATCAGTGGCTCTCATGCTTTGTTTTCAAAATTTACTGTCAATATTAGCCATGTTCCCAAATTAACAAACTGCACTGAGCATTTTAGGCATTGGCTTTTAATAAAATAAATACAGTCAACATATTTTAAATATGTTACCATCTATACCCAAATATAAAATGATCTTCAAACATAAGATAATTCCTCATTTTATCACAAAATGTTTCCGATCAAGTTGAAATAGAAGCCTTTACATGAAAGTGTCAAATGTCAACTTAATAATTATTTCAGTGACCCAGACATTTAAAATTACATATTCTGATACAGCGTTGTTCGGTAGAACTTTCTGCAGGGATGGAAATGTTTATATCTACTCTAATACGGGAGCCACTCGGTCACATATGGCCAGTGGGCATATGTGCCCACGTGAAATATGGCCAGTGCAACGAGGAACTAAATTTGTAAATTAATTTCATCTGAACTAATTTAAGTTTAAATTGGTGTGGCTAGTGGCTACTGAACCAAGTAACATAGCTCTAGAAAATTAAAGTTCTTTTCGAAATGCTGCTATTTTCTACTGTCATCCAAACTCTGCATGCCTCATTGACAGCACTGTGGTCGTCATCATAATGATAATGTTAGATATGTTATTTAATCTTTTCCACAGCCAGAATTTTTACTTCTACGTTGACTGAAAATACAAAAAAAAAAGAAAAAGATTTAGAAAAATGTTATGTGAGAAGAAATATAGAATAAGAAAAGCGTGCCCTGATGCTTATGGGGGCCAGATTAATCCCTGTGTAAAATGAGTTTAAGAATAGGAGGCACAAATCAAGAAATCCAGGCACTATTCTCTTTGAAGAAGATTCTACTTGGATGTTGGGGCTTAACACTTTGTTCTTCCAAGTTCTCAGGAACCAAAGCATCTGTGTAGAAATGGTCATTTTATCTGATGTATTACCCAAGAGGCCTCTTAAGGACAAGGATAGCCCTCTTTCATGAAGGAAAATGTTGAGGAAAAGAAATGATTGCCTTATATAGTACATATGCTAAGTAAGAACAGTTGAAGAAGAACTGAAGAGCACTTATTTACAAATTGTGTGCTTTGCTGACAGCCACCTGAAATATTTTCCCATCACCAAGCCATCTTTAGAAGTTTTCCTTCTTTAATCATCAAAATATCAGTACAAGAAATTTGGATTTAGGTGGGAGTGATTGGTTGCTGTAAAGTCCACCAAGTAGTGGCATCATAGAGCACCAGGTGGCTCCCTAAACAGTGAGACCTGGCACAGGTGTCAATCCCCAGAGCTTCCGTCGTCTAAGTCATGAGTATCCCATGGAACATATAGCTACACAGTTACTGGCAAATAAAACGCCCGACTGTCTCTCCTACAATGAGATCAATGAACCACTCTCAACTTACTCTGCAAACTTGCTTTGGAACTATCTCCTTCTGAGATGCAATAGTTGATGTTTAATCTGTGCCATTTAGTTCTGCTTTGTTATTAAGAATTCCTTGAATGAGATGAATGAAAAGAAAGTTAATCTACTTCAATCTAGAAAAAAACCCTCATATTCGTAAAATGAAATTAATGATTTCCAGAAGCAAATAATTTGTGTGATGATGTTCTCTGAAGAAGAATTAAGGTGCTTTCAGGTGTCCTGCTTGGATCGTCAGCCTAATGGGACAGATCAATCAGAAGGATAATGGCCGAATGGATATTTTTGTTGTTTTATTTTTAATGAATAAGAGATACTTATATTCATTAAAATTAGAAAAAAGATAAATAATGAATCACCCCAAATTACGGAATTTCCATATTTCTTACAAAACTGACAGTGTGTCTGCCAATAATAGCCACATATAATATTTATGCAAGCCTGGCTTTCTGTAATGAGAAATTCAACAATTACCATGGTGATGACTCGGGAGGCAGGGAGGAACTGCCTCGTAATAGAGGGAGTTTTGAGAGGTGATGGCGTGCAGCCTCATAGGCCTTGGGCCAGGATGCTTCCTAGGTCTGCAGCACAGTGCCTGTCCTCCTCCCCCATCAGCCAAACAAACGGGAAACTTGCTTTACAGAAAGTAATTCTTGCTGTTCTTCTTTACGCATTCTTCAAAATATCTTTTAAATAACTTTGTTACAGTAGATAGGCATACATGAGCAGGGCAGGAGATTCCCTCTGTCCCAACAGAAATGTCAGGTTACCATCAGATGACGCTCTAACAAAGTAATTGGTTACAGCTAGTGTCATGGAAAGGCAGTCTCCCAAGAGACAGACACCCCTGAAACCGGTGATCAGCTTCCTAGTAAGGTCTCAGGAGTCGGGCAACTGGGCTCAAGCATGCGCTTTAAGAGGCGAAATGGCAGAGTTTAACTGGTATATGACCTTCCAGGGCCATTTGACTGGTAAGGGAAGGGTGCCCCGAATGAGGATTCCTACAACTCCAGTAAACACACTGCACATGTGGCCCCTCCAAGTGCTGACAAGCCATGCCAAGGGAAGAGTCAGGGAAGAAGAGCCACAGGACCCCAGAGGCATGCCAGTGTCAAACGTGCCCTTCCACCCTCAAGTCACCCGCTTGGCCTCTTCCAAGTGAGCTTTACTTCCTTTCGTTCCTGCTGTGAAGCTCTTTAATACACTTTCACTCCTGCTCTAAAAGTTGCCTTGGTTTCTCTCTCTGTCTTACGCCCCTCAGTGGTATTCTTTCTCCTGAGGAAGCAAGAACTCAGGTTCGGCAGACCCGGACCGATTTGTGCTGCCAACGATTCCTCAGACCAAGTTTCCAGTCTTCCCTGAACAGCTGACTTCTCCTTACTGCGCTGTCCTGCACTTGACACACGCTTTTCCCCGAGGAGCCTTCCTCCTACCAAATGTTCCAAGTTATTTTTTCATGATTTTCTTTCTCTTCCTCCTTCTTCTCTTGACTGTTAGGATACAGAAATATTTCACACAAATGATATCTACTGCAATTGAGTAAGAAAGAAATCAGCTTATTTTAAAAGTCTAGGAGCATTCTTAGTCCTGCTTTGTAATAATCGTCTTTTTCATATAACACTTTTCTTGCCCTCTTTGGAAACTTTGAGCCTGAATGCAAACTAGAACAACACAGAATTCAAGCCTCTATGATGGAATTAAAACTTATATTTTGTCTCAGTTACCTGCTTTCTACTACATTTACGATCATAATATTTAGCCTACATTTAGTGGCTAAGGTAATATCGTTAACCTTTGGTTAAGTATAAAAATTAACCAAAAAATCTTGTAGTAGAGAATTGAGATGTTATGACTAGAAAGAAATTATGAAGACATTATTTTCAGGGTATACATGGAATTTAATTGGACATTGACTTTTATCAAGAAGTATTATCAATTAAGTTAACTGTCTTTCATGTCTTTAAAAAGTCAGTCTTCTGTCCATATTATGTGAAACAAGAACATGACAAAATATTTTAAAGAACCAAAGAACAATTATAAAAAATTATGCAGAAATAATATTTTTAAAGAGAATATATTTAAAATTTAGTTTTTGGATATTTTACGTCAAATTACTTCAACCATACTTCCAGTTATAAAGAATTTTATCAATAAATATATCATATTTTAATGTATCTAGTTTTAAGTTCTCCAGGCACAAATAAATAAGACATTTTAAAAGCGTGACAATTTGTTCTGTCATTGCTTAAAGCTTTTAATTGTGTATGCTTAAGGCTGGTAAAGATGTAGTAGGAAATAGATTGGAAGCAAGCTGAATCAACAGATAGTGTTCGTAAATGCATTTGATTTGATATTGACGTCAAGCAGTTCTACCAAAGTGATTTAAGAACTTGAGAGATAAATAATACAGTGGTCTAAAGGGACTCTTATCTTGTTCTATACACATGGGTTCAGAGCTTCTCTATTGAATTTTATTTTTTATCACCTCTGATTATTCCGCATGGACCACCGGGAATAGACCAAATTGGGGCCACTGATCCTAATTTATGTCCTTTCTGACCCCTTTCCTAGTCTTCAATTCTTGCTTGCAAAAGAAAGTATTCAAAATGTCCATATCAAAATGATACTTGGATAAAAAGTGTGAATAACTCATAATAAAAAATTTACTTTCTGATTATATAGGTTATAATATTAACCAAACATGTTTGTTTTACCTTTTGATGTGGCTCTATTCTGTTAGTCCTACTGCAAAGATGATAATTGTCACAGTGGAACAGTCTATTAACTCTTACAAAGGCATGACATTCTATTAACATTTAATAGAATAATTTTGAAAGTACAAATAAATGATTTAATTTCCTATTAAATATTGAAATGTATGTATATCACAGATATTTTGTATGTATATTACCCATATTCAAATATATAGTTAGGGAAAGAAAGGGAGGGAAATTGCTGGTTAAACAGGATCTTGAGAAATTCTTCCATATGTGAAAAAGTCATCCGTTCATCTGCCATATAACAATATATACATATATATACACAGAATGCTATCTATTCATTTATACTACATTCATTTAACATCAAAACATAAAAAAGTTACTTCTTTATTCCTCTCTAAGCAAAAACCAGTAATAACAGCTCTGTAAATAGACTGTTTACAACAGAGCTTGTTACACCCCTTGCTTATTTGTTAGAATTCAAAGGGCCTCACGTTAGCTAATCTGATTGGGCTAATTTGTTTGTAAATACAGATATGGATAGAGTTATATATATATACACAATACATATATTTTATATGATATAAAATATAGAGAAAATAATAAATAAATTAGAATCTATTCATTGAACTTACCTGAAACCATATAATCACTCAGATGTCTCAGATGTGTCTGCATGTCTGTGTGTCTGTGTATGCATGTGTAGGAAATGTAGTTTTTTGTTTTGGGTTTTTATTTATTTATTTATTTATTTTTATTTTATTTATTTTTTTTGAGACAGAGACCCTCTGTGTCACCCAGGCTAGAGTGCAGCGGTGCCATCTCGGCTCACTGCAACCTTCCGCTTCCCAGGTTCAAGTGATTCTCCTGCCTCAGCCTCCTGAGTGGTTGGAACTACAGGTGAGTGCCACCACACCCAGCTAATTTTTTGTATTTTTAGTAAAGACAGGGTTTCATTGTGTTAGCCAGGATGGTCTCTATCTGCTGACCTCATGATCCACCCAACTTGGCCTCCCAAAGTGCTGGGAGTGCAGGCGTGAGCCACCACACCCAGCCTAGTTTTTTAAATTGATATATAATAAATGTAAATATTTTGGGGTACATGTGATAATTTGATACATTCATATAATCAAATAAGAATAATTGAAATACCCATCATCTTAAACATTCATCTTTTATGTTAGAAACACTAAAGTTATTCTCTTCTAGCTATTTGGAAATGTGCAGTCGATTAATGTTAACTGTAGCTATCTGATACATCAAATACTAGGTCTTATTTCTTCTATTATAATGTATATTTATGCCCATTAATCAACCTCTGTTGATCTCTCCTTTCCCCCAACCCTTGGCAGCCTCTGGTAATCTCCAGTCTACTTTTTCTCTTCATGATGTCTATCCTTTTAGCTCCCACATATGATGACAACATTCAATATTTGTCTTTCTGTGCTTGGCATATCTCACTTAACATAATGCAGTCCAGTTCTATCCATATTGCTGCAAATGACAGAATTCCATTCTGTTTTATGGGTAATATTCCATTGTGTGTATATATATCACATTTTCTTTATCCATTCATCCAGTGATGGACACAGGTTGATTCCATATCTTGGCTGTTGTGAATAGTGTTGCAGTAAATATGGGAGTGCAGATGTCTCTTCTATGTACCAATTTCCTTTCTTTTGAGTACATTCCCAGAAGTGAAATTGCTGGATCATATGTAGTTCTATTTTTAGTTTATTTAGGAACCTCCATAATGTTCTCTGTTGTGGTTTTATTAATTTACATTCCCACCAACAGGCATATAAGCCTCCTCACTAGCCTCTGTTATTACCTGCCTTTTGAATAGAAGTTATTTTAGCTTGAGTTATTTTAACTGGGGTAACTCATCGTAGTTTTGATTTGCATTTATTTCTCTGACAATGAGTGATGTTGAGCATTTTTTCATATAGCTGTTGATCATTTGCTTGTCTCGTTTTGAGAAACGTCTATTCAGAGATTTTGCCCATTTTAAAAATCAGATTATTTATTTTCTTGCTATTGAGTGGTTTGAACTCTTATGTTCTGATTTTTAATTCCTGTCAGATTGATAGTTTGTAAATATTTTCTCCCATTATGCTATTTGTCTTTTCACTTTTTTTATTGTTTCCTTTGCTGTGCACAAGTTTTTAACTTAATGTTATCCCATTTGTCTATTTTTGCTTTGGTTGCCTATGTTTTTTGAAATCCTACACAAAAGATATTTGACCAGACCTATGTTCTGTAATGTTTCCCCAAGTTTTCCTCAGTAGTTGTATGGTTTCAGATATTAAATATAAGTCTTCAATCCATTTGAATTTGATTTTTGTAGATGGCAAGAGATAGGAATCTAGTTTCATTCATCTGCATTTGGATATCCAGTTTTCCCAGGACCGTTTATTGAAGAGACTCGCCTGTCCCCATTGTGTTGTCTTGGCATCATTGTCAAAAATGGGCTGGCTGTAAATACATGGATTTGTATTTGGGTTCTCTGTTCTGTTCCGTTGATCTATGTGTCTGTTTTTATACCAGTAGTACCTGATTTGGTTATTACAACTATGTGGTATATTTCGAAGTCAAATTGTTTGATGCCTTCAGTTTGGCTCTTTTTTAGCTCCATATGCATTTTAGATTTTTTTTTTCTATTTTTTTTTTTTTTAAGAATGTCATTGGCATGTTTGTGGGGGTTCCACTGAATCTATATATTTTTGGATAGCACTGTCATTTTAACAATATTAATTCTTTCAGTGCAAAAACATGACACATCCTTTCCTTATTTTATGTCCTTTTCAATGTCTTTAATCAGTGTTTTGTAGTTTTCCTTTTGTAGTTTTCCTACAGGTCTTTCATATCTTTGGTTAAGTTGATTCCTAGGTATTTCATATTCTTCGTAGCTATTGTAAATGGGATTACTTTCTTGATTTCTTTTTTAGATTGTTCGCTCTTGCCACATCTAAATGCTACTTATTTTTGAATGCTGATTTTTAGATACTGTAACTTGTAATGGAGTTTTGGTGGTTATGACTATCCATGTCTTTGAACTGGTTTGGTAGTTGAAAGACACATTTTTAAAACTTCAGAAATCAGAGAATTGATATTGGTGGATCTTTAAACTGTACTTCATTAATTCATCTCATTTTATGAATGTGATACCATACTAGAAAGCAAGTGCCTTCCACGGGGCAAAAACTAATAAATCACAGAGACAAGACTCTAGCGTAACTTATTTAACTTACAATAAAGTGGTATTTCTACCTCATTTACATTAAAATGATATTGTATCTCCTCCAAAATTTACATTGAAACTTAATTTTCAGTGTAGCTGTATCAAAAAGCAGGCCCATAGGAAATAATTAGACAATGGGGGTGGAGCCCTCATGAAAAAAGGGCTGGAGGGAACTAACTAGCCCTCCTTTGTACTTTTTTGCCTTTCCCTCCCTTCTGGCTTGTGAAGATACAGTGTTTGCTCCTCTGGAAAATGCAACATGCCAGGAGCCATCCTGGAAGCAAAGAAAGGGCCCTTTTTCGGCACCAAACCTCCCAGCCCCTTGATCCTGGACTTCTCGGTTTTCAGAACTATGAGAAATCAATTTCCATTGTTTATAAATTACTCACCCTGTGGTATTTTTTTATACCAGAACAAGAAAAAACTAAGACAAATAGGTACCACCAGAAATGGGTGTTGCTATAGAAACACCTCAAAATGTGAAAGTGTCATTGAAACGGAGTAATGGGTAGAGCCTAGAAGAATTTGGAGGTGCATGCTAGGAAAAGATTAGATTGCTGTGAACAGAGCACTCAGGGTGATTCTGGTGAGAGTTCAGAAGAGAAAAGCTGTAGAGCGAGCCTCAGTTTTCTTAGGTGGTGTATGAATGGTCGTGGTGGGAGCACTGGTGGAAATACGGACAGTAAGGCCATTCTGCTGTGGTCTTAGGTGGAGATGAGGAATGTCTTCAGGGAAACTGGGGGAAAAGCATCCTATTTATAAAGTGGCGAGCAATGTGGCTGAATTGTGTCTGTGTCCTAGTATTTTATGAAAGGCACAATTTAAAAGTGATAAATTAGGACATTTCATGGATAAAATATCAAAACAAAGAATTGGGGTGTTGCATAGCATCTTGTCTACTTACAGTAAAGTGCGAGAGGAGAGAAACCTAAAATCTGATTATAGCTGAAATCTATAATCAAAACAGAAACACAATAAAGATTTGAAAATTTTGGAACAGCCAGATGGTAAAAAAAATATATATGTTTGGGAGAAAACACTAAGGGTGTGGCTAAGGGAACACTTGATAAAGAGCTTAGTATGGGTGGAAGAAGCCCAGGCGCTATTCATCAGATCAATGGAATTATTGCCCCAAAGCCTTTCTGAATCCCCTGTGGCTGCCCTACCCATCATAGGCCCAGAATGCCAGGGCCTTGAGGGTTGAATGTTTCAAAAGAAGGGCCCAGTGTGGCTTCACTGACTGGGGTTGCCTCAAGTCTGTGTTCCTTGCATTTCAGTGCAGTGCTCCTTGGCCAACCCAGCTGTGGCTCAAGTGGGCCCAGGCGTGGCTCAGGCTGCTGTTTCAGAGGGCACAAGCAGTAAATGGTGACATCCCCCTGGTGCTAAGTCTGTAAGCACACAGAGGGCCAGAGCCGTGGAGGCATGGATACCTCTCCCTAGATTTCAAAGAATGGCTCAGATATCTCTGGGGCCCAGTGTCTTAAAGCCTGCAGTTTAAAACACTACACTCACAGGCAGGCCCACTGCAGAGAGCCTCCCACAAGAGCAATGCCCAGGAGAACCGTGGGTCAAGGCCACCATAGAGAGCTCACATTAGGGCAATGTCTGGTGGAGCTGTGAGGATGGGGTCACTTCCAAGACACCATAACTGTGGAGCCACCAGTATGCAATGCCAGGCTCGGAGAGATGCAGGCACCTGACTCTGTCCCCTGAAAGCTGCGTGTGGGCTACACCAAGCAAATCACGGGAGGGGGCCCCTCAGTGACCTGGAGGTCCGACCTCTGTTCTAGTGTGTCCAGCAGGCACGGCACAGAGTCAAAGGTTATTTCCAAGCCTCAAGATTTAATATTGTTTGACTTGTTGTGTGTTGGACTGGCTTAGGATTGTGTTTTGGAAGCATACCACCAGTTTAATCTCTAGTTGAGATTTGAATTTAGACTTTAACGTTGCATCTGGCATTAGTTAAGACTTTGGGGTTATTGGAATGTATTTTTTACATAAGAAGGACACATATTTGAGGGGAAGGCCAAGAGCAGAATGCTACAGGCTAAATGTTTGTGTCCCCTCCAAAATTCATATTGAAACATAATCCTCAAAGCAACTATATGAGGGTTAGGGGCTTTAGGAGGTGATTAAGCTAAGAGGGTTCCGCTCTCATGAATTAGTGACCTTCTACAAAAGCTGAAGGGAGCTAGCCAGGCCTGTTTTCACCCTTTTGCCTTTTGCCTTGTGAGGGCACAGCATTGGAGATGCCATCTTCGAAATAGAAACCAGGACCAAACCAAACACCAAACCAGCTGGTGCCTTGAACTTGAGCTTCCCAGGCTCCAGAACAGTGAAAAATAAATTTCTGTTGCTTAGAAGTTATCCAGTCCAGGTATTTCATTATAGTTGAACAAATGGATTAAGACATACTGTAATGTTCTCGTTCAGAAATGGCAGTATATTATCCTATTAATTTTGTTGTTAATTTTGCTCTTTAAAGAAATGATAAAAATTAGTAGAATAAATCCTTTTAATGAACATGTGATCTTGGAAATTTACTCTGAAGCCCTTATATGACAGCAATATGAAAACAGATTAGACACTAAGATGGGTGTGTGTGTCCGAAATTGTTTTTATATAAACTGGTTTCTCTAACTTTATTCAAGATTATTTTAACTAATTTTAGGCAGAGAAATAGCCTAGTTTGAAAAATTTTTAGGTAAGGACATTGCAAGCACCCATTTGGCAATGCTCTAACACACGGCTTCTCAACCCTCACTCTCCATGAACCCCTCAGCTACACCACAACATGCATGAGCACACACGCACACGCACACGCACACGCACACATAAATCCTCCAAATCAACATGAGAAAAGTCTCTCACATAATTCAAGTAGGCTGTTTTGCCAACTTCAACCCTCAGACCAACAAGAAGGTGTAACAGTAAATCTGGTTTATCCCTTTGAAGAACTTTATAAACTGAAAGAAACTGGGCACAAATAAAATGTTGGTTCAGCTATTTCTTCAATAATTTGTATAGCCATGGAAAGATGCCTCGTATTCGCATAACCTGAAGTGCGTTCATGGAGCAGAGTGAAATGACAATATGTAGTAATAAAGAAGACTTCAGTGTGTTTCACGGCTTTACCAGTGAAAACATCTGACCTTGAGGAGGGCACTTAAAATGCCACCGCATTTTTTTTTTTTAAGACAGGATTTCACTCTTGTTTCCCAGGCTGAAGTGCAATGGTGCAATCTCGGCTCACTACAACCTCCACCTCCCGGGTTCAACCAATTCACCTGCCTCAGCCTCCTAAGTAGCTGGGATTACAGGCATGCACCATCACATCCAGCTAATTTTTTGTATTTAGTAGAGACAGGGTTCCACCATGTTGGTCAGGCTGGTCTCGAACTCCTGATCTCAGGTGATCCACCTGCCTCGGCCTCCCAAAGTGCTGGGATTACAGGCGTGCACCACTGCGCGCGGCCCCACTGCATCTATTTCTGTCAAATATGCATAATTCCAGAATAGGTTTGTTATGAAGATTGAAGCTGATAATATGCATCCTTTTAAAACTTTAAAAATGTTGAAATGCTTCAAAAATCAAAATATTATTATATGATGCAGTTTATTCATTCTCATCAGAAAACACATGATAGGGACAGTCAAGGATGATTGGATCAAATGTGCAAGAGATTTGGGGCATTGGTTTATTGCCGTGAACTGCACAAAATGATTTGAAATAAATATAACAGGCAATGAAATTATCAATAAGTAGCATGATTTATACGTGCTCGTTCAATCCTGGACACAGATTAAGCGTTTAAAAATACAGATGCCTCACAGAGAAACGGGAAATGAATGAAAAGAAAGTAAATTCATTGAAATGCAAGGTAGGAGAAGCACAGAAGTGACAGACAGGAACCTACTGCACATGAGAATGAGACTTTACTAGACAGACCCTTGTAGAATTCAGTCACTATGCTGGTTTCCAAAAGTTCACAACGTAACACTTTTGAACACTAGCAGTAACACAGGTCCTGTTGAAACTTTCACAGGAAATACACACAAGGAGGGAACATAAACTGATGAGTTTTTAATCAAGATAAACACATGTATTCACTTTAACTTAGTAATCTTTCTTTTTAACATGTTAAATACAATTTATTGAACACTTATTACATGCCAGGCACTGTTTTAAGCGTTTAACACCCATGGTCTCATTTACTGCTGTTAACTACCTAGGAAAATAGGTAATATCCCTATTTTGGCTTTGTGGAAACAGATGTTCAAAGCTATTAGGCCGCCATCATAGCAAGTAGCTGAGCCAAGATGTACACGTGGTCTGCCAGACCTCAAAGCCTACAGTTTAAAATGCTGCACTCACTTTTCTCTTCTTTTTTTTTGAGACAGAGTCTCGCTCTGTCGCCAGGCGCCAGGCTGGAGTACAGTGGTGCGATCTCGGCTCACTGCAACCTCCGCCTCCCGGGTTCAAGCAATTCTCCTGCCTCAGCCTCCCGGGTAGCTGGGACTCCAGGCGCACGCCACCACGCCCAGCTAATTTTTTTTTTTTTTGTATTTTTAGTAGAGACAGGTTTTCACCATGTTGGCCGGGATTCCTCTTCTATACTATTCAAGTGATGCTGTCATTATTCACTGTTCATCTAATGTCTTTTACACTTGTTTTAAGATCAGTTCAGGAGTATTTAGGTTCAAGTCCCACCATGAAAAAAGAAACCACGCCAGCACTTTAGTAAAGAGAATTGTTCCCAAGGTTATTAGAGACCTGAAAAGGCAAAAAGGGGGAAAGCGGATGCTTACGTTACACCCCCAGGACTGGAACAAAGGAAAAAGAATGCGCTTTTCACCACCTGCAGCCTCGGAAACTAGGCCCAGCAGAGCCATGACCCAGACCTCTGAGAAGTGGGGTCTTCTCTGAGAGCAGGGATTGAGATTTCTGAGGGGTGGTGCTACCTCACTGGTGCTTGTTATCTCCAAGGTGGAGATGGTAATGGCTTTGGGGGTGTGGAAGAAAAGTTATGCCATCTACTAAACCGAATGCTGCCGTGGCAGTATTGACCCGGAGTGCTTCCCCTCTCTCCACCTGCTGGCTTCCTGTCTCCACTAGTGACTTCTAGCTGCAGAAGAAGATGGCAGACAGTCGTACAGTTTGCACATTTCCAACCCACCGCCCCTGAGCAGATACAGAAACCTGGGTTTCAGCTATGCAAGGCAATCAGTTCCATTATTTTATAGTTAAGCCATACTTTTTGTTTAATTACTATATACTCAATTTATCAAATTTGATTAAATAACCTCTGGGTATTGTCAAAAGACAAATCTACTTCCCAAAGATAAGGATTTGCCAACCTGGAGAATATCCCAATTTCAGACTACGTTTACTTTCCAGGCAAAGTTTCAAATTGTTTTTCTCAGGAGACATCAAAAGATGTCTTCAGAGAAAAGACCTGCAGATACTGGCAGTAAGGGTTGTATAAAGAGAAGGACCAGCTCCCTCCTGAGTTCCCTGGAGTGAGTTCCAGAAAACAACCCAGTTTCCAAGTAGCATCTTAGTGTCCAAGGACCAGCAGATATGTGAGAAAATACCCCACAATGAAAGAGCGAGTCAATAATAAAGAAAAATGTGGGGACAGAGAGAGAATTCAGGAAGCAGAAGAAAACTGAAAAATGAGTATAAATTCTCAGAGAAATAAAAACAAACTGTATTGATAACAACAGGATTGCCAGGAAAAAATGAACAATTAGAAAACAGTGACAACTAGAACAATAAAAACAGTCTTTGAAAATCAGAAAAAAATTATGATAGTCACAATAAAAATTCCAATACAAAAACCAGAGGAAAGTTTAGATTAAAAAAAAGGCAAAAGCATAGACAATAACAAGGAAAAATATAAGACGTGGAGAATCATTGCAAGAAATTGACTGTCTAGAAAAAATAGCATGAGAGTGGGGAGAGAAAAGCTCTGGAGAAAAAGTTATAAAAGCACTAATACAGGAAAATTTCCCCACACTAAAAAACTTGAGTCTTCAAAATCCTTTTTAATGGCCAGGATGAAAAATGAAAATGGCTCATTTAAGGCATATAAAATTTGAAAGGATCAGCACTAAAGAGAAGAGTCTAAAATTTTCCGTAAAAACTATAAATCACATACACAAGAATGAGAATGTGAATAGTGCTGATGGATCAACACAAGCCTTTTTTTTTTTTTTTTTTTTTTTTTTTGGCTAAAAGAAGAATAAAAAGTCCTGACAAATTTTAAAGAAAAAATAATTTTCAACTGTGAATTTTTTAAAATACTTTATTCTACAGGTGCACTGCTTTTAATACATACTGCCTTTAACAGTTCCTATGAGCCATGGCACAGGAAACAGAATCTAAGAAAACAGAAGTCAGTTCTAGAATATGGTATATCCTAGTTAGGAAATTAGGAACATAAAGGCACAGATGACAGCACACAGCTAAAGCGGAGAGCAGCCAGTCCAGATCACAGCAAGAGGAAAGAGGCTCCCAAAAGAGTTTTTTCTAATGAAAAGAAAGAGAGAGACTCAGAAAAATAGTTGATATTTAGGATCATAGCCAAGAAGAATTAAGAAGGGTAAGAAAAGAATTAAAGATGTGAGAATAAATTATACAAGTGAAAGAACAGGTGCATCTTCTTCAAAACAAATATCTACCCAATGTAGAAAGAGTAAACATCGCCTGGTAGCTGGGCCAGCAGTGAACAATATTTTTATCACGTAGTGATATAAACACAGCATGCTAATCTACATTAAAAATGATATGATTCTATTGTGATACTTCTGTTGCTAGAATGAGGGAAGGGCAAATAAGAGAACTAAATCTACATCCATCATCATAGAAAATCAATATGTATTATTTCAACATGCAAAACCAACAAATTGCAATATAGGTTTTGTATTTAGAAATCGGGATAAAACTACAGCAGAAACAGGTGAAACAGTTAAAAGTGTCTGCCCCTGTCGGGTGGTACTTCAAGAAAAAAGAAGTACAAGGTGCTCTTGTACACCGAGGTAGGTTTTCAGTATGGGGCTGTTCATTCACATGCCCTGCTCGGTGTGGGAAACCTCCCGGGACCTGAACTCTGCAAACTACACTTCCCAGGATCCCTTGTGAACCGACTCCTGGCTGGTTTCAGCCAATGAGAGGCACTGGCGGAGAGTGCGCGCTGCCCTGAGTCTAGTTCTCTCTCCGGCGGTCCCACCCCTGGCCGCAGGTGGGAGGCCCCAGAGCTCTGCCTCAGGCCTGGCGCCTCCGACTTTTGAGCTGCTCCCTCGAACCTGCAACCTGGGGACAAAGGCGACTTCCAGCAGCGAGGGATCTCGTCTTCCCCGGCGGCTCTTTCATGTCTTCTAACGCTTTAAAAACAGTGTTCCGTAGGCCAGGCGCCGGTAATCGCAGCACTGTGGGAGGCCGAGGCGGGTGGATCACGAGGTCATCAGTTCGAGACCAGCCCGGCCAAAATAGTGAAACCCCGTCTCTACTTAAAATACAAAAATTAGCTGGGTGTGGTGGCGGGCGCCTGTCATCCCAGCTACTCGGGAGGCTGAGGCAGGAGAATCGCTTGAACCCGGGAGGCGGAGGTTGCGCCATTGTACCCCAGCCTGGGCAAGCAGAGCAAAACTCTGTCACAAAAAATATATATATATAGTGTTCTGTTCTAAATAAATTCCCTCACATTTTATATTTCTGTTAATTCCAATTCAATACTTTACATCAGCTTTGATTTTTCGAATGACCATGAATGATACAAGCAACTGCGTTGGGTTTTAATTTAAAACGTCAGGAACTATTGACAGAGCCTCTCTTTGACCAAACTTTACTCTCAACGATTTCTTAACTTTTAGACTTGCTTACTTGTCTCTACAGTGTCCAAGTTTAGCAAGAGCCTTGCTAAGTCAATTTAGTCATTCTCCTTGTCTGCTCACCCTGGATACCTGATCGGGGTCCTCGTCCTCTACCATCCCCCAGAAGACGTCTGATCGCCCTGGCCTGCCTCCAGCAAGAATCCTGGCAGGTCAGTGTGGCCACAGAGCCCCCTTACTGCTAATGTTTCCTCTTAGTAATCTTTTATCCACCGAGCTTCCTCCCCTGCTCCTTGTTTATAAATTCTCACTTTCCTAATTTTTTTCAGAGCTGAGCCCAATCTCTCTTTCCCACTGTAAGGCCCCATTGCAGTGGTCCTAGATCTATGAAAAAAGTACCCTCTTGAACAGAGTCTCCCTTGCTGTTTGTAACAAGTGTCATTAATACTTTTTTCTTAAACAACATACGTTTTTAAAAGGTCAAATACATTAAGTATATTTCATAGTGTTTTGCGAATTCTTAAATAAAAAAGTCGGAACAATAGCAGAACCACTTTAAAAGGTCTTGGCTGGGCGTAGCGGCTCGCGCCTATAATCCCAGCACTTTGGGAGGCCAAGGCCGCTGGATTACCTGAGGTCAGGAGTTCAACACCAGCCTGGCCAACATGGTGAAACCTTGTCTCTACTAAAAATACAAAAATTAGCTGAGCAAGGTAGCACATATTTGTAATCCCAGCTACTACCAAGGCTGAGGCGGGAGAATCGGTTGAACCGGGAAGGCAGAGGTTGTAGTCAGCCAAGATCGCCGCGTTACAGTCCAGCCTGGGCGACAGAGCAAGATTCCATCTCAAAAAAGAAGAAGAAAGAGAGAGAGATCTTTAAAAAAGTGTCTACTTGGAATGAAATTCTCAGGAGTTCACTTACAGCTAGTTAAAAGACATTGCATTGTTCCACAGTACTGCAAAATGAAATAAGTAAAATGTTGTGTCACCAAATAAAACAGTACAGCTTACTTTTTCTAAGAATTAATATTTATGAAAACTGCACTTGTGTTTTTATTTTGTCCCCAATGAAAATAAGCGCTTCAGCAGCAGATCTACCGAATATATCAGAACAACTTGGTAGATCCAGCTAAAGGGAAAGACCAGCAGTCGTCCTCTCTGTTACTATCAGGCATTTAACTTGCATAAGTAAGATTTGAAACAGTCCAGAAGAGCACATAATGAAAACCGTGTCTGTCATTCGAGTGCATCTCCGTGGGCAGCCAGCGTCAGTGTCTCCTGTGCCCTTTCATAATCCATGTATGTAGTTAGAAGCATGCAGCTACATTTTTCTGTAAAATGGGGATAATAACGGCATTTACTGTACGTAAAATTTTGCAGGGATTAAATAAGAGAAAAACAAAACAAAAATTTAATATATTAAGTGCATAATAAATGATAAAAATCAGTTATTCATATTTTTGAATTTCATCAGACTACCACTAAGTAAGGAAGTAAAATTTATCTGGTCTCCTATTGAAGTTTTTTCCAAGCTTTCAAGTTTTTAAAGTTTATATAAGTATATTTAAGTACTATAAGTGTATGCAGTACATACATATAAAATACATACTGATGTTGTAGGTGTAAGGGACTGCGCATTTTTACTTTTGTATTACCAAACAATTCTCCAAACAAAAAGCAGACACACACACACACACACACACACACTATGATAGAAGTGTGGTAATGATGGTACATGTATAGATTATAAGTGTAATAGAACTCTACAAAATATGTCTTGTGAAACAGTTGCAATCTTTCCTAGGTAAAAACTGAATTTTTAGTAGGTTTAAAAAAAGATGTATATCTACACAATCGTTGTGTGTTATAACATAAGCAGTGATGTGAGGCAGGAATTGGATTTGTATATTGACTCCCTGTCATATGCTAGACTAGTTGAAGGGAAAGAAGATGAGGTGTGTAAATGGAAGTCAAATTATAGAGGAAGTTGGAGCCAAATTTCTGAGTTGTTGGAGAAGATAATTACAGATTTTGAAACTCTGGAGGACATAGATGCAATTTTTTGTAAGGACAGTCATACCTCTTCTCAGACTGATGATTTCCTTACATTTTTAAAGGGCCTGAGCAACAACATATTTTTGGTAAGTCTGAACATAGTTGCAAACCAGCTAGTTCCTAAATTATGAAAATTGTCATATTCTTTCAAAGCAAAATGACTTAAAGGGCTAAAAATCAAGTTGTAATTGAATAATCCAGGGTTTGCAATGTTTACTATAATTCTATTTTCTGTAATGTGTAGTTTTAATGGTTCTTTTATTTTGAGAAGTAGTTCTCTTGATACCAAATTCAGCTCAAGCAGTAGGTTTGCTTTTTTATAGTACTGAACAACAACATGACTGGAGCTAGCAGGCTAATTTCGTATTCTAGACATATCTACCTATCCAGCACTTCTTGGCTGATTTTTTTTTTTTTTTAGGAAATGTACAAAGTGTTTTTTTCCAAGTATACAGTACTTCAGGATTAACTGTAGTGGATGTGCTATGCAATAGATCTCTAGAACTCATTCATTCTAACTAAAACGTGGTACCCTTCAGCCAACATCTGCCTCCCCATTCTCCTCCCCAACATCCTGGTGACCGCCATTCCACCCTCTACTTCTATGGTTCAGCTTCTTTAGATTACATATAGACATGAGATCATGCAGTATTTGTCTTTCTGTGTTTGACTTATTTGCAGTATTTGTCTTTCTGTGTTTATTTTATTTCACTTAGCATAATGCTCATTCATGTTATCTCAAATGACAGAATTTCCTTTTTTTTTTTAAACTCTAAATAGTATTCCATTGTGTATGTATACCACACTTTAAAAAATCAGTTCATCTGTTGATGGGCACTTAGTTTGATTCCATATCTTGGCTATTGTGAATAGTGTTGTAATGACATGGGATTCCAGGTATCTCTCTGACTTACTGATTTTGTTCCCTTTGGAATTTATACCCAGTAGTGGAATTGCTGGATCGTAGGGTAGTTCTGTTTTTAACTTCTGAGAAACCTTCATACTGTTTTCTATAATGACTGTGCTAATTTGCATTCCCACCAACAGTATAGAAAGCTTCTCTTTCCTACATCCTCCCCAACATTTATCTTTCATCTTTTCATAATATCTATCTGAACAGGTATGGCGTGATATCTCATTGTGGGGTTACTTTGCGTTTCCCTGATTACCAATGATGTTAAGCATTTTTTTCATGTATCTTTTGGCCATTTACGTCTTCTTTTGAGATTTGCATATGTAGGTCTTTTGCCAATTTTTTAATTGGATTACTTGTTTTCTGGCTATTTGGTTGTCTAAGCTCCTTATACATTTTGGATAGTAACTCTTATGAGATGTATGCTTTGCAAATATTTTTAATATCATAGGTTGTTTCTTCACTCTTGATCATTTCCTTTGCTATCAGAAGCTTTTAACATTATTTATGTTAATTAAGAAATAAATATATTTATTTATCATGTATAACATTGTTTTAAAATATGCATCCATTGTGAAATAGCTAAATGAAGATAATTAACATATGCGTTACCTCACATACTTATTTTTATGTGTGTGATGAGAACACAAAGTCTGCTCTTAACAATTTTCAAGAATACAGTATAGTCACCCTTTGGTGTAGTTGGGGGATTTTGTTCCAGAGGCTCTGCTTATATCAAAATCCAGAAATACTCAGGTTCCACAGTCAGCCCTCTGGAACCCACATATAGGAAATGTCAGCCTTCAGTGTACCCAGGTTTTGCATCCCACCAACACCATATTTTCAATCTGTGTTTAGTTGCAGATGCAGAACCCTCAGATACAAAGGGCTGACTGTATTTATTGAAAATAGCTGCATATAAATGGACCCACAGAATTCAAACCGGTGTTGTTCTAGAATTAGCCGTCACCATGTTGTACATTAGTGCTCTTCAACTTATTTATCCTATCTCACTGAAATGTTGTATCCTTTGCTCAACGTCTCCCCAAACCTCCGTTTTTAGCTTCTGGTAACCACTGTTCCACTCTCTACTTCTATGAGTTCAACATTTTCAGATTCCACATATAGGTGGGATCAAGTGGTATTTGGATTTTTGTGCTTGGCTTATGTTACTTACCCTAATGTCCTCCTCTAGGTTCATCCAGATTATTGCAAATGACAAGATTTTCTAATTTTTAAAGCTAAATAATAGTCCATTGCATTTATGTACCACCTTTTCTTTATTTGTTCATCTGTGATGGACCCTTAGGTTGCTTCCATATCTGGCCTATTGTAAATAATGCTACAATGAACATGAAAATGCATATATCTCTTTGACGTACTGATTTCATTTTCTTTGGATAGTTATCCAGTGGTAAGATTGCTGGATCTTATGATGGTTCTGCTTGTAATTTTTTGCGAAACATCCTGCTATTTTCTATAGTGATTATACTAATTTACCTTCCCATCAACAGTGTGAAATAATTTCCTTTTATCCTGTAGGTTTTCAGTTTGACACAATCCAAATTGTATATATTTGCTTTTGTTACCTGTGGTTTTGGAGTCATATCCAAAAAATCATTGCCTAGATCAATGTCAAAAAGCTTTTTTCCTGTTTTCTTCTAGCAGTTTTACAGTTTCAGGTTTTCTGTGTAATCCATTTTAACTTGATTTTTCCTATGATGTGAGGAAAGATCCAATTTCATTCTTCTGCATGTAGACATCTAGTTTTCCCAGTACCACTTATTAAAGACATTATCCTTTCTCCATTGTATATTCTTGGCATTTTTGTCAAACAGTAGTTGACTGTAAATGTGTGCATTTATTTCTGAGCTTTCTATTCTATTCCATTAGTTTATGTGACTGTTTTTATGATCGTAGCATGCTGTTTCAATTACTGTAACTTTGTAATAGTTTTGACATTAGGTAGTGTGGTGCCTTCAGCTTTGTTTGTATTGCTCAAGATTGCTTTGGCTAATTAGGGTCTTTTATAATTCCACGTGAATTTTAGGATCTTTTTCTTCTACTTATGTGAAAACTGTCATTGAAATTTTTGTAAGGATTGCATTGAATCTATAGCCCACTTTGGGTAGTATGAATATTTTACCAATATTAATTCTTCCATTCCATGAACATGAGATATCTCTCCATTTAGTTGCATATTTTTCTATTTCTTTCATCAGTCTTTTATAGTTTTCAGTGTACAAACAGATCTTTTACCTCTTCAGTTAACTTTGTTGCTAGGTAACTTTAAATTGCTGTTGTAAAGTTGCATAGTTTTGATTGTTTACTGTATGTATGTTAGTTTATATAAACCTCTTCATTGAAGTCAGACAGTTCATTGCTAGCATATATAAACACTTTATATATACTTCAACATATATAAACACTATACTAACCAAATTTATAAACATAAACACTTTATATATACTAACAATCAACTATCTGACTTCTGGAGATAGTATATATAAACACTACTAACTTTTGTATATTGACTTTGTATTCTACAACTTTATTGAATGTATTTCTCAAATATTTTTGATGGGTCTTTAGGACTTTTTATATATGATTACGATAGCTACAGAGACCATTTTACTTCTTCCTTTCCAGTCTGGATACCTTTTATTCATTTTATTTGCCTAATTCCTCTAACTGGGACTTTTAATACTATGTTGCATAGAAGGGGCATCTTTTTCTTGTTCCTGATCTTAGAGAAAAAAATTTCAGTTTTTCACCTTACGTATAATGTTAGCTGTGAATTTGTCACACATCACCTTTATTATGTTGAGGTACATTCTTTCTATGCCTAAAATGTTGAGAGTTTATTGTGAAAGGATGTTGAATTTTGACAAATGGCTTTTCTTCATCTATTGAGATGATCATATGGGGTTTATCTTTATTCTGTTAATATAATGTATCACATATATTGATTTGCATATGTTGAACCATCCTTGCATCTTAGTTATGGATAAATCCCACTTGTTCATGGTGTATGATCCTATTAATATGCTGTTGAACTTTGTTTGCTCATATTTTGTTGAAGAGTTTTGTATCTGTGTTCACGGGGTTACTGGCCTGTAATTTTCTTTTCTTGTAGTATCTTTGTCTGGTTTTGGTATTAGACAGTGCTAGACTCACAAATTGGCTGATAACTTTGATTTTGTTTTTTATTCTAAACCACTACTTTCTTTCTTTTCTTTTCTTTACTTTCTTTTCTTTTCTTTTTTCTTCTTGAGACAGGGTCTCCCTCTGTTGCCCAGGCTGGAGTTCAGTGGTATGATCTGAGCTCACTGCATCCTCTGCCTCACAGGTTCAAGCGATTCTCCCACCTCAGCCTCCTGAGTAGCTAGGACTACAAGTGTATGCCACCACAGCCCAGCTAATTTTTGTATTTTTAGTAGAGACGGGGTTTCGCGATACTGATCAGCCTGGTCTAGAACTCCCAACCTCAAGTGATAAGCCCACCTCGGCCTCCAAAGTACTGGGGTTATAGGTGTGAGATGCCTCACCCAGCCTAAATCACTACTTTCAATAAAGAGTGAGAATAAAACAATCTATCTTAATGTTTATGTTTCTTCCTGCATATCGTTTATATAAAGAATATATAATAATTTTTACATAAGCACTTCACATCTATATGAAATCCCATCTCTCTTCCTATCTAAATGACTTGGGCTTGTTTTTCTCAAGACAAACCCAAGTCATTTGTACCTCAATAGAACAAACCATATGTTTGTTCTATTTTGATTTCTGTCTTACTGTTTTTCTTAATAAGGTAGAGATAAACATTTTGAGGTTTGGAATCAGACTGGTCTAGTTTGAATACTGGCTAATCTGTTTATTAATTCTGTATGTTTGTTTGGATCACTTCTGTAAATTGCAGTTTCTCATCTGAAAATGAATACAATTACATTGCTCACCTCATAGCATTTTTTTTCCTGTTAATTAAGTAAAATGACAAAGACAGTTAAGAAACTATTAAAGGAAATAACATACGATACCTGGTATTATTATTGCTGTTAATAACTATTATAACACCAATGATTAGAAAATAACAACAGAGCTGAAACTCCAATGAAAGACCGAACTAGTTAAAAATGCACCAAAACGTTGTTATTCTGTCTAGACATGAAGAGGCTTACAAGTGAACCACATCTTTGACTCCAATTTAGAAGGGTGGCATGTGGAACTCACTATGTCATCCTTTATCATTCCCCAGCACTAGACACTATAATTACTCTGGTTATCACTGTTTCTGGGCTCAGATTTCAGTAAGATTGCATATCTATTACATTTAAAAAGGCAAATGTTGTATCTTTTTAATATGGTTAGTGAAGAAAAGCTTTTAAATATGCATTCCAAACCTCTGGTTTGGGTATTTGGGAAACTGAATAGGATTATAAAAAGGCATTGAGAGAAGAAGACTTCAAAACTTGCATTTTTGAGATAACTTTTACAAATTCTAATTTCCTGTGAAAAATGTATAGTGTTCATGCAAATATATGCAAATAAATACAGCTGCTTTTCTGTTTTATTCCTAAACCTGGCCCTGTAGTAAACTATCGTACACGTCCCTGTTACATAAAATAAGATAGTCTCTATGTAGACTGCTACATTTATTATTATGTACTTCAGAATCATATCATGTGAAGACTGTTGTTCTCTGGATCCTCATAATGGTTTTCATTCAACTGATGTTGACGATGATTAGATTTCTTCTTTTGAAGCTAGCAGCGTCTCACATACACGCTCCCTGAGCGTAGAGACCATGTCTTATCTTGATCATAACTGAATCTCCAATGTCAAGTACAGTACTCAAAACACAATTGTTTTTGATAAATACTTATTAAATGAATAAATAATGTCTAGATTAAACATATCTAGTGTTTCCGTTATATTCTTTTTTTTTTTTTTTTTTGAGACAGTTTTGCTCTTGTTGCCTAGGATGGAGCGCAGTGGCACAGTCTCGGCTCATCACAACCTCCGTCTCCCAGGTTCAGGTGATTCTCCTGCCTCAGCATCCCATGTAGCTGGGATTACAGGCATGCATGCACCACCACGCCCGGCTAATGTTTTGTATTTTTAGTAGAGAAAGGGACAGGGTTTCTCCATGTCGGTTAGGCTGGTCTTGAACTAACCTCAGGTGATCCACCTGCCTCGGCCTCCCAAAATGCTGGGATTACAGACGTGAGCCACGGTGCCCGGCCTGTTTTCATGGTATTTAAGTGTTTAAGCACCCATACCAGTTTGCTTCAAAATCTGTGAGCATGATTCTTTCATTGCGTGTAGGTATTTGCAAATTTGACCAAGTTTTCTGTAATAGTACAGAAAGACAGAATCAAGGCTTCCCAGAAAAAAACTGAGGGTCAGTTCATCTTGTCACTATTATGAGAAAGCATCTCTGCCTCAGTGATAAGCTATGTCATAGACTAGAAGTTTCTGGGCTTTTCCATAAAGGAGCAGAATCACAGACAGGAGAGGGAACACATGGCCCCAGTCACCTCCCTCTATTCATGGCGCCTCCTTCCTCATCTCAGAAGCACCAGCACCACTGTCTCTCCCTGTGACCCTCACGCACACCCACCTGTCCAGTGCAGCCTGGCGCACAGTAAGGCCAGAGCAATTCCCTGAGGAGGCCTGTAGTCTTTCTCGCTAGTCACTTACGGCTATTTTAAATCTGTGAAAGGGCAAATATACTCTATTTAATCCCTAAGCCAACCTCACGTAATTATGCCCGTTACACAGAATAGAAACTGGGTTAACGGAAAGTTAATGACAAGTTTAAATCTGTCAAATAATTATACTGGAGTGGGAGCACATAGCCCTTGAATTTTCCTATAATTTATCCTAAGAGCAGAAACTGTTCTTTTTCTTTGTGTGTGTGTGTGTGTGTGTGTGTGTGTGTGTGTGTGTGTGTCTTTAAAATATTTTATTTTATTGCACTTTATTTTTCATCAACTTTCATTTTAAGTTTCTGGGTACATGTGCAGGATGTGCAGGTTTGTTATACAGGTAAACATGTGCCATGGTGATTTGCCGCACAGATCAAACATCACCTAGGTCTTAAGCCCAGCATCCATTAGCTATTCTTTTTTTTTTAGAAGCACACTGCAATAGTTAATTTTATTTGTTCAAGAACTCATATTGCAAGCATTAAACCAAGCATAGGCTTTGATTCTGTGAGCCCAAATTCACATATTGAAGAAGATCAGAGCAAACTGCGATTCATGTACATGGATGAACACTAAAGGCTCAGAGTTAATCACATTGTAGTTTTTAAACTTCTACAGCCTAGGACTCAGTAGTCACAGGTCTTTAGGTCCTTCTGGATGTCCCACAGGGTGTCTGCACTTTTCTTGAGCTGAGAAACCTCATCATCCTTGAGCTTCTGGTTGATAACGCTGGTTAATCCCCGGGCCCTGAGGATACACGGAAGACTCAGGAAGACTTCATTCTCGGTGCCATACATCCCCTTTACCATTGTTGACACGGGATGAATCCTGGATAGATTTTCAACATGGATTCAGTAAGATCAGCCACACTTGATCCAGCAGCCCAGTTGGTATATCCTTTTAGCTTGATGACTTCATAGGTACTTTCAATCACCATCTTATGTACTTCCTTCCAATTTTCACTGTCATTGTCATTTCTGGATTCACTTCCTGAAGAGAAACACCTGCCACATTCACGCCACTCCACACAGCCACACTGGAGTCACCATGTTCCTCCCAAATCCATCCATGGCAGCTGCTGGGATGAATGCCAAGTTTTTCAGCCATAAGGTAGCAAAATCTCGCAGAATCCAGATTACATCCACTTCCAATCACACGGTGTTTGGGTAATCCACTCAGTTTCCAGGTAACATATGTAAGAATGTCCACTGGGTTGGAAACCACAATTATGGTGCAATCAGGACTGTACCTGACAATCTGAGGAATAATGAATTTGAAGACATTAGCATTTCTCTGCACCAGATTGAGACGACTCTCCCCCCCTTGCTGATGGACTCCTGCAGTTACCCCTACAATCTTAGAATTGGCAGTCACGGAATAATCTTTATCTGCCACAATTTTGGGTGTCTAAAGAAATAAGCTCCCATGCTGCAGATCCATCATTTCTCCTTTATCTTCCAAAACATATACAAGAGCAAGTTCATCAGCCAGAGACTTTCCCAGAATGCTGATAGCACACACCATACCAACTTGTCCAACACCCACTACATGATCTTATTGTTTGGGACTGTTGCCTCTTCTTATGCAACTGGTGCAATGGGTTTTTCCTAAAGAGTTGCCATTTTGCACAGGAGAGAGAAGGCTCTGGAGACTGAAGAAATAGTGGTCCCATTAGCTATTCTTCTAATAATCTTTCTTCCACTGTCCCCTACAACAGGCCACAGGGTAGGTTGTTCCCTCCCAGGGTCCATATGTCCTCATTGTTCAGCTCCCACTTAAGTGAGAATATGCGGTGCTTGGTTTTCTGTTTTTGCATTCGTTTGTCTTCCGTAATGATTGAACTAATTTACACTTCCACCAACAGTGTGAAAGTGTTCCTTTTTCTCCACAACCTCACCAGCATCTGTTGTTTTTTGACTTTTTAATAATCGACATCTAACTGGCGTCAAGAATTGGTATCTCATTGTGATTTTAATTTACATTTCTCTAATGATCAGTGATGTTGAGCTTTCTTTCACATTTTTGCTGGCTACATGTATGTCTTCTTTTGAGGAGTATCTGTTCATGCCGTTTGCCTTTTAATGGAGTTGGGCCTTTGTTGTTGTTGTTGTTGTTGTTTGTAAATTTGTTGAAGTTCCTTACAGATGTTAGATATTAGACCATTGTCAGATGGATAAATTGTGAAAATTTTCTCCCATTTCATAGATTGTCTGTTTTCTCTGATGATAGTTTCTTTTGCTGTACAGAAGCTTTTTAATTTAATTAGATTCCAATTAGTCCATTTTTGCTTTGATTGACGTTGCTTTTGGTGTTTCCGTCATGAAATCTTTGCCCATGCCTATGTCCTGAATGGTATTGCCTAGATTTTCTTCTACGGTTTTTATTGTTTTGGGTTTTATATTTAAGTCTTTAATCCATTTTGAGTTGATTTTTGTATGTGGTGCCCAGTATCAATTTTCTGTATATGGCTAGCCAGTTCTCCCAGTGCCATTTATTAAATAGGGAAATCTTTCGTCATTGCTTGTTTTTGTCAGGTTTATCAAAGATCAGATGGTTGTAGGTGTGTAGTCTTATTTCTGGGTTCTCTATTCTGTTCTACTGGTCTCTGTGTCTATTTTTATACCAGTACCATGCTGTTTTGGTTATTGTAGCACTGCAGTATAGTTTGAAGTCAGTTAGGGTGATGCCTCCAGCTTTATTCTTTTTGCTTAGGATTTCCTTGGCTATTCGGGCTCTTTTTTGGATCTATATGAATTTTAAAATAGTTTCTTCTACTTCTGTGAAGAATGTCAATGGTAGTTTTACAGGAATAGCATTAAATCTATAAATTACCTTGGGCAGTATGGCCATTTTGGTGAGACTGATTCTTCCTTTCCATGAGCATGGAATGCTTTTTCATTTGTTTGTGACCTCTCTAATTTCTTTGAACAGTGGTCTGTAATTCTCCTTGAAGAGGTTGTTCACTTCCCTTGTTAGCTGTATTCCTACGTATTTTACTTTCTTTGTAGCAATTGTGAATGGGAGTTCATTCATGATTTGGTTCTCTACATGCCTGATGTTTGTGTATAGTAATTCTAGTGATTGTTGCACATTGATTTTGTATACTGTGATTTTGCTCAAGTTGCTTATCAGCTAAAGAAGCTTTGGGACTGAGACAATGAGGTTTTCTACATATAGTATCATGTCATCTGCAAACAAAGATAATTTGATTTCCTCTCTTCCTATTTGAATACCCT
>NW_016107886.1:1682127-1708537 GCF_001604975.1 Cebus imitator | reverse complement strand
TGGGTTCAGGCAATTCTCCTGCCTCAGCCTCCTGAGTAGCTGGGATTACAGGCACGTGCCACCATGCCCAGCTAATGTTTTGTATTTTTAGTAGAGACGGCGTTTCACTGTGTTGACCAGGATGGTCTCGATCTCTTGACCTCGTGATCCACCCGCCTCAGCCTCCCAAAGTGCTGGGATTACAGGCTTGAGCCACCGCGCCCGGCAACCCTTTACTTCTTTCTCCTGCCTGGTTGTCCTGGCCAGAACTTCCAATACTATGTTGAATAGGAGTGGTGAGAAGGGGCATCCCTGTCTTGTGCTGGTTTTCAAAGGGAATGCTTCCAGCTTTTGCCCATTCAATATGTTATTTCCTGTGGATCTGTCATATATGGCTCTACTATTTTGAGGTGTGTTTCTTCAATACCTGGTTTATTGAGAGTTTTTAACATGAAGGGATGTTGCATTTTATCAAAGACCTTTTCTGCATCTATCAAGATAATTATATGGTTTTTGTCTTTAGATCTATTTATGTGATGAATTACATTTATTGATTTGCATATGTTGAATCAACCTTGCATCCCGAGGATGAAGCCAACTTGATTATGGTGGATAAGCATTTTGATGTGCTGCTGCATTCGGTTTGCCAGTATTTTATTGAGGATTTTTGCATCTATGTTTATCAGGGATAGTGGTCTGAAGTTTTCTTTTTTGTTGTATTTCTGCCAGGTTTTGGTATCAGGATGAGCCTGACCTCATAAATGAATTAGGAAGGAGTCCCTCCTTTCAGTTGTTGGAATAGTTTCAATAGAAATTGTACCAGTTCCTCTTTGCAGCTCTGTTAGAATTCTGCGGTAAATTCTTCTGGTCCTCAGCTTTTTTGCTGTTGTTGTTGTTTTTCATAGGCTATTGCTGCCCCAATTTCAGAACTCATTATTTGTCTATTTAGGGATTCAATTTCTTCCTGGTTCAGTCTTGAGAGGTTATGTGTGTCCAGGAATTTATCCATTTCTTCTAGATTTTCTAGTTTATGTGCATAGAGCTGTATGTAGTAGTCTCTTATGGTTGTTTGTATTTCTATAGGGTCAGTGGTGATATTTCCTAATCATTTCTGATTATGTCTATTTGAGTCTTCTCTCTTTTCTTCTTTAGTCTATCTAGCAGTCTGTCTATTTTATTAATTTTTTTCAAAAAAGAAAAAAAACAGCTCCTGGATTTGGCGATTTTTTTTGAAGGTTTTTTTATGCTTCTGTCTCCTTCAATTCCAAAGAGCAGAAAATTTCTTATCTCCAAGAAATGAGTAAAAACACTATTGTATCTTTGCCTCAAATTGCAAACTTTGACATCTCACAAATTTTGAAAATTCCACATAGCCCTAGAAGTTTTCTACTTTTTCTTGTTCCTTTGAAACCCATTTCAATGTAACTTTTTCTTTGATTTGCCCCCTTGTATACAAATCTAAATAAAATCACACACACACACAATGCAATACCATTTGGAAAAAGGAAGCAATTTATAAATAATCAATGACTAATCAAAATGACAGTAGTTTTCCTTTTTTAACACTTGATGAAGAAAAGTTAGGTCAACTTTGGAGCACTTAATAAAGTGTTTTAAATTAAATTTTCTAGGTTGGATTTGTATCTCAAAGTAGAATTCCTAGTCAACCTTGTCAATGAACAGTCCTTTTGGTTTACATTACATGTCTGAACAGTACTTTTCATTTGCATTAAATATCCCAATATTGTTCCTAACATTTGAAAATAAGATATTGCATCTGTCTGCTCAGACATACTTGTCCAAAACTTAATTTACTAGGATACGAAATCTTTGTTTGCTTGGAGAAATCATTTCCATGAATGCATTCTAGTCTCAAAATACACACCTAAACCCATGAAAGACTAGCTAAGAACATTTTTATAATGCATTTCTCAGAATTAGCTACAGTTATAGATTAGCTTTTCTTGGTCTTTTTTTATGAATCAAAGATAGATTGTCTACCATTCTTCCTCCCCTCCCCTTGACCTTGTTCTAGATGGAATTAATTGATGCAATTGATTTTGTATCATTGAACTCATCCTTTATTTCTATAAAGGCAAAAATAAAGATATAAGTGTAAATCCATGTTTTTCTATCTTTTTTTGGCATTTAAACCAAAGTGTAGGTCATTAGGTATTAGTTAGAATCACTTAAATGAACGGGAGTTCAAAGAGTAATTGTCAGGTGATTTTAAAAACAAAGATACAAGAACTTATACACCTAAATAATTGTTGTCCTTCTAGGAAGTTATGTGGGATAAATAGCAACATTATTGAAATATCCTTTGGCTTGAAGTAACAATGAAAGACCTATATGTATTTAAAATGTTTTTCTACTAGTTAATATGATCTAAGGCAAGTTATTTAAGCATCCTATGTCCCAAATTTAGGTATCTCTAGATTGTTACAAAATGACCTTGAATGGAAGACATCTCCCTAAATGCATCATTGAATCTTGGCTGCCTAAGCCAACAGGGTGTAATAGATGTACATTCTGCCAGTTCTAAGCCTAGGCATTAAAGAGGTTTTGCAGCTTTTGTTTGAAATCAAACCACTCTGCTATGAAGATGACCCCTCTAACCTATTGGAGGATGAGAGGTCATGTGGAGAAAACACGTGATACCTTAGCTGGCGACCAAAAGCCAGACATGAGCAAGGCCATCCTGGAACCTCCAGCTTCAGCTAAGTCATCAGTTGACACCACCACATGAATGATCCCAAGTGACACCAGCAGAAGAACCAACCAGACTGCCAATGCACACTAAGAACCAAGTCAGGTAGTAAATTAGGCAGAGATAAGGGATAGACTTTAGAGAGTCTAACTCCAGTTCCATGCTACTTCCACCTCTCTGGCTGAGAGGCAACCGTCTGTCAATCATGAGTACAAGACAGAGGTTCAGCATTTGGATAAGGAATCCGCTACTGCTTGTGGGTGTTTTCAGTAGAAAATATAGGCATGCAGTTACATTGGTACCATCATTTCTGAAAGGTAAGAAGCAAGACACATGACTAGATACAAGTTCCAAATCAGTTAAGAGTTTTTGCTACATGTTGGTTAAGATCAGAATCGAGTATCATATGATTTCAGAAGGTTCCCAGTTTCACAACCCAGGGAAGAAGGATTCCCATAATCTTATCCAGATTAAACTGATTTATTCACTTCCAATTCTGTGCCATTTTTTGAGAAACTTATCTTGGTAAGAGTAGATTTGGGTGAGAGGAAATCAGTCTTAGGTAGAATTGAAGAATCTCAGCACCAGCTAAATATTTTTGAGCAGCCTGTGGACACGTTTCTAGTGAGAGAAAGAAAGAGGATGGGCTGAGTGTTAGCTGGCACCTTCCGCTGTGCTCAGAAAGTGTGTTGCTCCACTGCATGCAGCTCTGACCAGCAGCACTGACATACAGACCTCCCCGCTACAGGAAGCATCTCAAGCTCAGGGATTCAGGCTTTTTATCTTTTAAATAGGATTGCCAGGCAGCATACAAGATGCCCAATTTAATATGAGTCTCAGGTAAACAGCAAATAAGTTTTCAGTATGTCCATACAATATTTGAGACATACTTATACCAAAAAAGATACATTGTTAATCTGAAATTCAAATTACTAGGTGTCCTCTTGTGTTTTTGGTTGGTTTGCTTGTTTTGCTCCATATTTTTGTTTTGTTTTGTTTTTGGTTAATCTGGTAACTTTCCTTAAAGATGAACATCAATACAGTCCTGCCACAGATGAGCTGCCCAAGGCTGGGTGCAGTGGCTCACACCTGTAATCTCGGCATTTTGGGAGCCTGAGATGGGCGGACTACTTTGAGCCCAGGAGTTCCAGACCAGCCTAGCCAACATGGTGAAAGCCTGTCTCTACTAAAAATTGAACAAATTTAGCCAGGCATGGGGCATGAGCCTATAGTGCCACATACCAGGGAGGCTGAGATGGGAGGATCACTTGAACCCGGCAGGTGGATGTTGCAGTGAACCAGAATTGCACTACTGCACTCTAGCCTGGGCAACAGAGTGAAACTCCATCTCAGAAAAAAAAAAAAAAGAAGTACTCAAGAAATGCTATTTGAATATCGATTCACACTTTTTGCAATTCCAGCTAATGGCTTGGCATGTTATCAAGGCTCCACTAACCTTTTGGATATCACAGACTCAAGTCTGATTCTACACAGAAATCTCAACCCCTGTAATAATTATAGCCAGAATAACAGTATCATCTATGTTTCTGCAGCAGCTTATGGTTTTCAAAGAAGCAGTAATTGCTTATTTTAAAAATAAACTCTTGAGTAATTACACACTTAAACTGTGGCTGTAGATGAAAAGGAAATGGAGAGAGTGAGAAATGGTGGTTCATAGAAAGATCTTCATGCTTACATAAGGCACTACATTTCTAGTTCATACATTCTTCCTGATATTCTGAAATCAGATCATTGTTTTTCTAACATGACTGTGGCAGGTTAAAGGAAGAGAAAATAAATGTAGAACACTGTTGGCTGTAGGTGAACATGCGTTAATTCCCTGTCACCCCATTTCGTGCCTTGCAATCTTCTAATTGCTAATTAAGACAAAGGGCAAAATCATATCCTTTAGCAAACAGTCTAGTACCCTTTCCCAGTCTGGGATGTGACAGGCACCACACTTGAAGTATGCTTTTTTTGGTCATCTTTATATAGCATAATAGACCAACCAAGTACAAGTTAAGCAGACTGGAAGGAAGAATTATTTAACACTCCTGCTGATGCTGCTGGAAGGTGTAGAAATGATCTTGGAGTGCTTCCTTCAGTTCTTTATCCTTTAGAAGAGCTCACAGAAGGCAACCTAGCAAGCCTTAGGATTCACAATGCCATCTGTCTGTTAAAAATATAGTCTAATTCTAAAGAAGGGAATTACATAATGGCAACGGGATCAATGCAACAAGAAGAGCTGACTGTCCTAAATATATATGCATTCAATACAGGAGCACCCAGATTCATGAAGCTAGTTCTTAGAGACTTAGACACCCACACAATAATAGTGGGAGACTTTAACACCTTACACATCAACAAGACAGAAAATTAACAAGGATATTCAGGACTTTAACTCAGCTCTGGACCAAGTGGACCTAATAGACATGTACAGAACTCTCCACCCCAAATCAGCAGAATATATATTCTTCTTAGCACCACATCAAACTTATTCTAAAATTGACTACATAACTGGAAGTAAAACACTCCCCAGAAAACACAAAATAATGGAAATCATAACAGTCTCTTAGACCACAGTGCAGTCAAATTAGAACTCAGGATTAAGAAACTCACTCAAAACCACACAACTACAGAAAGACTGAACAACCTGCTCCTGAATGACTACTGGGTAAATAATGAAATTAAGGCAGAAATAAATAAGTTTTTGAAACCAATAAGAATGAAGACACAAAGTACCAGAATCTCTGGGACACAGCTAAAGCAGTATTTAGAGGGAAATTTATAGCACTAAATGCCCATAGGAGAAAGAAGGAAAAATCTAAAATTGACACCCTAACATCACAATGAAAAAACTAGAGAAGCAAGGGCAAACAAATTCAAAAGCAAGCAGAACACAAAAAAAATAACTAACATCAGAGTAAAACTGAAAGAGACAGAGACATGAAAATCCCTCCAAAAAAATCAGTGAATCCTGGATCTGGTTTTTTGAAAAGATCAACAAAATAGACCAGTAGTGAGACTAGTAAAAAAGAAAAGAGAGAAGAATCAAATAGACACAATAAAAAATAATAAAGGGGTTATCAACACTGATCCCACAGAAATACAAACTGCCATCAAAGAATACTATAAACATCTGTACACAATTAAACTAGAAAATCTAGAAGAAATGGATAAATTCCTTGACATATACACCCTCCCAAGAATAAACCAGAAAGAAGTTGAATCCCGCACGTATACACCATGGAATATTATGCAGGCATCAAAAACGATGAGTTTGTGTCCTTTGTAGGGACATATGAACCTGGAAACCATCATTCTCAGCAAACTGACAGAAGAGCATAAGATCAAACACCGCATGTTCTCACTCATAGGCAGGTGTTGAACAATGAGAACACATGGACACAGGGAGGGGAGCACTACACACTGGGGTCAGTTGGGGGGAAATAGGGGAGGGACGGTGGGGGGTGGGGAGCTGGGGAGAGAGAGCAAGGGGAGAGATGCCAGATGTAGGTGATGGGGAGGAAGGCAGCAAATCACACTGCCACATGTGTACCTATGCAACAATCATGCATGTTCTTCACATGTACCCCAAAACTAAAATGCAATAAAATAAATAAATGGGAAAAAAAAAGTTGAATCCCTGTATAGACCAATAACAAATTCTGAAATTGAGGCAGTAGTTAATAACCTACCAACCAAAAAATGTCCAAGACCAGATGGATTCACAGCTGGATTCTACCAGAGGTACAAAGAGGAGCTGGTACAATTTCTTCTGAAACTATTCCAAATAATAGAAAAAGAAGGACTCCTCACAAACTCATTTTTTGAGGCCAGCATCATTCTGATACCAAAACCTGGCAGAGATACCACCAAAAAAAAAAAAAATTCAGGTCAATATCCCTGATGAACATCCATGGGAAAATTATCAGTAAAATACTGGCAAACCAAATCCAGCAGTGCACCAGAAAGCGTATCCACCACCATCAAGTTGGCCTCATCCCTAGGATGCAAGCCTGGTCGAACATATGCAAATCAATAAATGTAATCCATCACATAAACAGAACCAATGACAAAAATCACATGATTATCTCAATAGATAGAAAAGGCCTTCAATAAAATTCAACACCCCTTCATGCTAAAACTCTCAATAAACTAGGTATTGATGGAATGTGTCTCAAAATAATAAAAGCTATTTATGACAAACCCACAGCCAATATCATATTGAATGGGCAAAAGCTGGAAGCATTCTCTTTGAAAACCAGCATAAGACAAGAATAACCTCTCTCATCAATCCTATTCAACATAGTATTGGAAGTTCTGGCCAGGGCAATTAGGCAAGAGAAAGAAATAAAATGTATTCAAATAGATAGAGAGTAAGTCAAATTGTCTATGTTTGCAGATGACATGGTTGTATATTTAGAAAACCCCATTGTCTCAGCCCCAAATCTCCTTAGGCTGATAAGCAATTTCAGCCAAGTCTCAGGATACAAAATCAATGTACAAAAATCACAAGCATTTCTATACACCAATAAAAAACAAACACAGAGCCAAATCATGAGTGAATTCCCATTCACAATTGCTACAAAGTGAATCAAATACCTAGGAATACAACTAACAAGGGATGTGAAGGACCTCTTCAAGGAGAATTACAAACCACTGATCAAGAAAATAAGAGAGGACAGAAACAAATAGAAAAACATTTCAATGCTCAGGGATAGGAAGAATCAATATCATGAAAATGGCCATACTGCCCAAAGTTATTTATAGATTCAATGCTATTTCCATTCAAGCTACCATTGACTTCCTTCACAGAATTTGAAAAAACTACTTTAAATTTCACATGGAACCAAAATAGAGCCCGTATAGCCAAGACAATCCTAAGCAAAAAGAACAAAGCTGGAGGAATCACACTACCTGACTTCAAACTATACTACAAGGCTGCAGTCATCAAAACAGCATGGTACTGGTACCAAAACAGAGATATAGACCAATGGAACAGAACACAGGCCTCAGAAATAATGCCACACATCTACAACCATCTGATCTTTGACGAACCTGGCAAAAGCAAGCAATAAGGAAAGGATTCCCTATTTAATAAATGGTGTTGGGAAAACTGGCTAGCCATATGCAGAAAACTGAAACTATACCTCTTCCTTACACGTTATACAAAAATTAACTCAATATGGATTAAAGACTTAAATGTAAGACCTAAAACCATAAAAACCCTAGGAAAAAAAACTAGGCAATACCATTCAGGACATAGGCATGGGCAAAAACTTCATGTCTAAAACACCAAAAGCAATGTCAACAAAGCCAAAATTGACAAATGGAATCTAATTAAACTAAAGAGTTTCTGCACGGCAGTGAACAGGCAACCTACAGAATTGGAAAAAAATTTTGCAATCTATCCGTTTGTTATTTATCCATCTACAAATAACTTAAACAAATGTACAAGAAAAAAACAAACAACTCCATCAAAAAGTGGGCAAAGTACATAAGAGGTGGTTCTCAAAAGAAGACATTTATGTGGCCAACAAACATATGAAAAAAAGCTCATCATCACTGGTCATTAGAAAAATGCAAATCAAAACCACAATGAGATACCATCTGATGCCAGTTAGAATGTCAGTCATTAAAAGGTCACAAAACAACAAATGCTAGAGAAGATGTGGAGAAATAGGAACACTTTTACACTGTTGGTGGGAATGTAAGTTAGTTCAACCATTGTGGAAGACAGTATGGTGATTCCTCAAGGATCTAGAACCAGAAATACTATTCGACCCAGCAGTCCCATTTCTAGGTATATACTGAAAGGATTATAAATCATTCTACTATAAAGACACATGCACATATATATTTATTGCAGCACTATTCACAATACAAAGACTTGGAACCAACCCAAATGCCCATAAATGATAGACTGGATAAAGAAAATGTGGCACGTATACACCATGGAATACTATGCAGCCATAAAAAAGGATGTATTTATGTCCTTTGCAGGGACATGGATGAAGCTGGAAACCATAATTAGCAAACTAACACAAGAACAGAAAACCAAACATCACATGTTCTCACTCATAAGTGGGAGTTGAACAATGAGAACACATGGACACAGGGAGGGGAACATCACCCACTGGGGCCTGTGGGAGTTGGGGGCTAGGGGAGGGAGAGCATTAGGAGAAATACCTAAAATGGATGGCAGGTTAATGGGTGCAACAAACCACTATGACACGTGTATACCTATGTAACAAAGCTGCACGTTCTGTACATGTATCCCAAACTTAAAGTATAATAATAAAAATATATATAGTCCAATTGATTAGACACTGAGATTGCATATATGTGTGTATATGTATATATGTATAGCTTTGTTAGTTATTTTTTAATGTTCTCTGTTGACCTGAAATGAAGACATTAATCAGCAGGAAAAGTAATAAGAGCTAATTTTCTGTTCAAGTCAAGAAAGTGTGCTACCTTTAGAGTGCTTTAGGAAGTTTCCATCATCCAAAAAATACTACAGAATACTGGAAGGGGAAAACATTTACATATTAAAGTGGTAAAACTAATCGAATAACAACCATGACTCTTAAGGGATATGACTTTCTGCAAAGACTAACATTTCCTTCTACTATTTAAGAGAAAATAACCCCAAATTAAAACCAGAAAATTAAATGAACTGAAGACAACTTATTGCGACATATGACAATCTGTAGAAACTTTGTAACAATGGCATCTCTTTGTACTATGCTCCAGAATTTGTATAATCTTTCAAAGATTAAATTTTACCCCCAGTTGTGGCTCTCTAAGAACTATGTTTCTTATTTAATTAGAGATAGGTCAAAAATCTCAAAATAATCCTTTGAGGTGTTTTTGCATTTATATTTGAGATTTACATTTATATATTTGATATATGTGATATATTGGTATGTAAATCTATACATTATGTGTTATATAAATTTGGCAATATATTCTCCTTAGTGAAATCTAAGGAGATGTCATAGCCCTTTCTTAGTTATCTTCCCAGGAGTGAAGTGAGATGATATGAATTTAGTAATTGAGCCAAATTTTAAGCAGCAATTCCTCTGGATCAGGACTAAGTATTTTTTTTGGTGGTAATGGTTTTTATTCTGCATATATTATGTATATATGCACATATATATAGCATTCAGTGTACCGTTTAAATGACTTTTAAGTGTTTGATTCAGTGGCATTAATTTTAGTCATAATGTTATACAACTGTCACTACTGTAGTTGTATATTTGAATCATAACAAATGCCTTCAGGTTACTAAGCCCTCAGTTTATCATGATTTGTGTGCTTCCTTTTTACAGCCCTACCAAAAATAAAACTCTTAATCTGAAGGGGATCTATAGAGAAGCTTCACCTACGCTCTAATTTAGAGATTTGTTGACATTAATGTATTACTGTAATCCCTTTCCTCACTCCCTCTCTCTTCCTTCTATGTGGGTTTATCATTTGAATGTAAACATTTGCCTTTAAACTGACTGGATAATTGGTTTGGAGACTCCAAGTGTTTATCTAGAAAGTAAAGTTCAGGTTTAATTTCCCTACAGTTACATAGCATAGTGAGGTGGGAATCGTCACTACATATTCCAGCTGTTCTGATATAATCGGGACGTTTGTGCTGTCTGCATCCACTTTTCCTTCCTCACACTCCTCCCGCTTCCACTGCAGCACTGGTTTAGAATCTCCCCCAGACTGCCCCTCCTTAAAGAGTGGGTCAGAGAGACCCACATCAAAAAGAGTGGGTCAGAAAGAACTGCTGCCTCCAGGACATCCAGTTTTCATTCCCAAAAAGAGTCTTTCCTGGGAAAGGTACAGAGATTTCAGTAGCTCTAGCATGTAGTGGGATTTTATAATGAGCCAGGCAGGAAAATAACAGATGGTGCACTGAGTGTAAATATATGAAAATACCCTTGGAGCTGAAACAGAAGCTGGCACTCCCAGGGGAGTCAGGCAAAAACAGAGAAGACTCCCTGCTGCCGCTCAGCTCTTCTCATTTTCTTCTCACGTCTTAAGGCGCAGACAGTGTCTATTGCATCTGTGTCACCTTCGTGCCCCAAATCGTGGTCCTCTTGGAGGCCCTCCCCGTCTCCGATCCCTGCGCACTCCGACCTCCTTGCCTCCTGCTGTCTGCTCAGGTTTGCTTGCTTGTGTCTCTGTTTCATCTTAGCTGTTTCTCTAGGCTCTTTGAAGGTTCCTGCCTCCCTTCTTTCTTGGCTCTGGATCTGTCTGTTAGAGTGACGCCAACGCCAGTGCTGTGGCTTTTACCGTGTTCTTCACTTTCATGTCTCTCTCTTTTTTACTTATAATTGAGCACACACCACACACAAACTCTCTCTCTCTCTCTCTCTCTCTCTTTCTCTCCTATACTTCCTTCTTTGGAAAGCCTTCTGTTGCTGTTGTTGTTTTAATAATCTTCCAGATTATTTTATTTAGCTTTAGTCCATTTCCCTTATTAAAGTCAGCTGAAAGTTTTATCAACATGTAATAAGCATTTGACATAATGATTTCAGTATAACAATTACCTGAGGTAACGCTGTGTCAGAGAAGTGCAGACAATTGTATCTTAAATTACGTGAGCACTGCATTCCCTTTCACACAGCTGTACATTTCTTTGGGTACTAAAAATCTGTAATCCGTAGCTTCCATTAAATTGGATTTAGTTGTTATGCAAATAAAATTATGGAATAAGAAGTTGTGTCTGCTGCTGTTCTCCAGAGAATGAAAATGAATAGCATGCGTGAGTATGTGTGCATGTTCACGATCAGCTGACTCTAAGTAAAGCAGTGGAGAGCAGTGGGTGGGCCTCATTCAATCAGTGGAAGGCCTAAGAGCAGGCAAGAGCTCTCAAAAGAGAAAGAGCTTTCCTCCAGACTGCCGTACAGCAACATTGCTCAGCTCACAGTCTGTTGTGCTGCAGAACATCAATTCTTTCCTAAAACTCTGAGAGATTGCTTGATTGAGTTTAAGGAATTGGCTTACATGATTGTGGAGGCTGACAAGTCCAAAATCTCTAGGGCCAGCCAGCAGGCTGGAGTCTCAGAACAGAATGAATGCTGCAGTCTTGAATCTAAATTCGCAGGGCAGTAGTTTGGAAACTCCGCTGGCTTTCTGTGTTGAAGTCTGGAGGAAAATTCTTTCTTCTTTGGGAAACAGGCTTTGTTTGTAATGTTTCTCTTAAGGCTTTCAACTAATTGAAAGACGCACACCTGTGTTATAGAGCATACTCTGCTTTACTTAAAGTCCACTGATTATAAGAATTAATCACATCTAAACTATACCTTTACTTCACAGCAACAGGACACACTGGGAACTACTAGACAGAGAAAGGGGTGAAAAACCAGCTGTTGGGTATTACACTCACTCTCTGGGTGACAGGGTCATTTCATGGCCCAAACCTCAACATCAAGCAATGTACCCACGTAACAAACCTGCACGTGTGCCCCTGAATCTAAAATAAAAGTGGAAATTCTATAAAAAGAAACATTGAAAGAGTGGTATAAAGAAAAACTTTAAAATTGTTTAAAACTTTAAACAATTGTTTAAAACTTTAAAACCTTGATTGCAACATCCAGAATTGGTGTTTGGCCAAACAGCTGGCCATCGTAGTCCTGACCTAGCCAACACGCAAAATTAATCATGACAGCGGTGTTTCCCCTTTTGCAGGGAGAGGGACAGGATCACATTTAATGGGGAAAAAAGTTTTGTTTTCAAATGTGCGTTTGACTCTCTTTTCTTTCAATTTTCCTATATTTCCATGTTCATACACAAATATGGTATATTGGTATTTAACACCAAATTCTAGATTTCATTATTCTAAAGTTTTAACATTTTCTGATGCTCTTCAAGAAGGGTTATGACTCCCAGACACAAAGCAGCCTGGAGGTGTGGAAAACACCACCTCTGTTTGGGCTCCGGGTCTGGCCATCTCAGGCCTGGTAGTAAGCACAGCCTCCCTTCCACCCTTCCTCACTAACTGGACTGGTGTGTTGGGATATTTTCACCTGCTAATAACATCAGACCTCAAAACGTGCCTAAATAGATCTTTTTGTCCACATAAAAATAGTCTGAAGGTCGGTGGTCCGAGGTTAGCAAAGGGTCAGTGGTGTCAGGCGCTGAGTGCTCATGTCTTTGGGTCTGTGGCTTCCCTTCTCAGTCGCAAAAACTACTGTAGTGCCAGGTGTCTCCTTACAACACCGTGGTGCTCTAAAGCAGGAAGCAGGTGGGGGAAACAAACTCTTCTTCTCATTCATTTCCCGCATTTGAGGTAGAGAGATGTTGCCCAGAGTCCTCAGCACAGGCCTCTGCTTCCACCTCATAGGCCAAACGGATCCCATGTCCTTCCCCAGCCAGTGACTGGCCCTTTCTCTGCTGACCTAAGGGGCTCTCTCCTGTCAAGTGAATAGGGTGAGGTTGGGTTAGCAAGCCAGAATGTGGGTGTGAGTGCTTTCAAATAGCAGCAGCCGTTTCTACCCGATGCCAGCCCTCTGGTATTCACACTCACCCTCCTTCCACACATACACAACACGTCAGCCCTCACTGCACAGATGAGGCCCACAGCTTCCTTCAGCTCCAACGCCATGATCTCAGGTGACCACCTGGACTCTCTGTCAAGTCCAGATGTCGCTGCTCACAAATGTCGCCTATAGTAAAGCATAAGCCATTTCTGCACTACATACCTAACGCTTAGAATGGGGAAGGAGCAAGCTGACGCTAACAAAGCCTTGTATTTGGCAGACGTGGGAACAGGAGACAGTAACCATGTGTTAATAGCACATATCAGATACTGCTCAGCGGGAATGGTGAGGACCGTATATTCTGAAGATGGAGTAAGCTCCTCTTAGCTGCTTTGAAAGCCCTGGCTCTTGCTTTCAGTGGATTTTCTTGTCCATTTTACCCCATGGTAATTTTGGAATGCACATTGGAGAGTAAGGTCGTCATAGGGGCTGCAGAGATTGCACAGCGCTGATCCTTTTGGTGGAATTTTGGGGACCCGGGAATTGCTTTGAGGGTTGAACTTTCACAGAATTCTGCAGCCAGCCTTGGAAGTTTTGTTAGCACAACTCCATTATCTCAAAAATTTAGTATGCTTGTTGTCACAGAAATTAAAAAGAAAAAAGATTTATAGACATCATGACTTCTGATCACAATAAAATTAATGATAAAAATAAGGTTTTTTAAGGAATATGAAAAGATTAAAAAGTACACTCATAAATAATACTAATTTCTGTTCAAGAAAGAAATTATGATATTTAAAACAATAGAAAAACGTAACAATGGAAATATACCATATATCAAAAGCTGTACAAGGCAGATAAGGTGGTATTTAGAGGTTAACTTTAAATAAATATCTCAAAAACATTACTTGTAGCCTTAAATAAGTGTATCAAAATAGTTTTTAAAATGAAGAGAAACATTCGGCTAAAGGCATTAGAAAAAGAACAACAGCATGAACTTGAGTGTTGGGGTTCTTTTGGAGACAGGGCCTCACTCTGATTGCGCAGGTTGGAGTGTATTTGCATGTTGACTCACTTCAGCCTCTACCTCCCCAGGCGCCTCCCACCTCAGCCTCCCAAGTAGCTAGGAGTATAGGTGTACACCACCATGCCCAGCTAAGTTTTTTAGTTTTGTGGAGATACAGTTTTGCCATGTTGTCCAGGCTGGTCTTGAGCGCCTGGATTCAAGCAATTCACCCACCTCGACCTCCCCAAGTGCTGGGATTATTATAAGCCTAAGCCACCGTGCCTGGCCAACATAAACTTTAAAAAATAGAAGATAAGCATAATTTGAAGACCTAAAATTACTACAAAGAAGAAAAAAATAGAGGAGGTTAACAAAATCAAAACTGATTATTGAAGGAAAGTTAATAAAATAGACAACATTCTAGGAAGCCTGAGAAAAACAAAGTAAGAAAAAATATAACACTAACAAAAAAAAAAAGAAAAAGAAAAAATATAACACTAGAAGCTTTAAAAACAGAGTTACTTTAAGATTTAAAAACATATAACAGGATACTTTAAAAACTTTATGACAATACTTAAAGTTAGATTAAATGGATACTTATTAAAAATGGCAAAAATTTGACTTAAGAAGAAACAAAGACTCTGGATAACAAAATAATGAAGACATTTAATCTTATCAAGATGTAAATAATTTCTATGTTATACAAACTTTTTCAATGAAGATGAAAAGAGAAGAAATTACCTATCTCATTGTGTGAGGAAAAAAATAATCTTGCTTTGTAAGGATAGAATAGTACTAACAAGGATGGTAAACAAAAAGACCATTTGACCTACTAGAATATAAAGGAAAACACTCTAATTAACATATTTTCAAATCGAGTTAAACAGTGTATTAAAAATAATAAGTAGTATTTTATCCCTATAAATGAAAAATCTGGTTCAAGAAAAAAATCCTCTAATGCCATATACCGCATTAAGAAATTACACTGGTAGTTTCCGGGTGTAAGGGGAGGGGAAATGGGCATAGAGTTTCTTCTTTAATGGGCATAGAGTTTCAATTTTGCAAGATGAAACAGTTCTGAAGATTGGTTGTACAACAAGGTGAACATACTTAACACTACTAAACTATATACTTAGAAATGGTTAAAATGGTAAGTTTTTTTCCCTAATAAAAAAACTTTTTAAGACATTGCAGAAGAACAAATATATAAATTTTATCTCAGTAGTTATAGAAGTGTTTAGTAAAAGAAATGGTCATTTATAATTTTAAAAAATTAGCTCATCTGTACTGTAAATGAGTTTCGCCACTGTGGTTGGCTGGATAATGCTTCCCTTATGTCCACATCCTAATCCCTGGAACCTGTGAATGTCAACCTGCAGGGCAGAAGGGACCCTGCAAATGTGATGAAGTTCAGAATCTCAAGAAAGGAAGAGTATCCTGGATTAGCTGTGGGGGCCCAGTGTGATCACGAGGATCCTTCCAAGAGGGAGGCAGGAAGAGTCAGAGCAGAAAGCCGTGATGGTGGCAGTGTGTGAGTGACGTGCTTTGAGGGTGGAATTCCGTGGCTGCCAAGGGATTCAGGCGGGCACTCGAAGCTGAAAAAGGCAACCAAACGGGTACTTTCCTCAGAGCTTCCAGAAGAAACCGGCCCAACCAACACCTTGAATTTGGCTTAGTAAAGCTGATTTTTGGAGTCTGGCCTCCATGACTTTAAGAATATAACTGTGGCCGGACACGGTGGCTCACACCTGTAATCCTAGCACTTTGGGAGGCCAGGGTGGGTGGATCACCTGAGGTCAGGAGTTCGAGATCAGCCTGACCAACATGGTGAAATCCCTTCTCTACTGAAAAATACAAGACTTAGCCAGGCATGGTACCAGGTGCCTGTAATCCCAGGTACTCAGGAGGATGAGGCAGGAGCATTGCGTGAACCCAGGAGGTGGAGGTTGCGGTGAGCCGAGATCACTGCACCGCACTCCAGCCTGGGTGACAGAGCAAGATTCCATCTAAAAAAAAAAAAAAAAGAAAAAGAAAAGAAAAGAGCTGTGTGCTCTTTTTAAGTCACTGTTTGTCTTAAATTGTTACAGCAGCAAAGGGAAACTAATACACTCAATAGCATCAATTTATTTACTCAACAAATATTTAGTACAGACCTGTTAGGAAGTAAGCACTTTTCTAGACTCTGGAGATAGCAAAATAAATAACCGAAAAAGCTTCAAACAAACAGTAACAACAAATTCTGCCCTGTTGTGCTTGTATTCTAATGGGGAAGTTGAAGGTAAATAATAACAAATACATACCTAAAAATCAAGTTAGACAGTGATCGTTTCTAAGGAGAAAAACAATGCAGGGAGGAGAGTTAAGTAGCATCACGGTAGAGACGGATTGTTACGGAAACACCAGGTGCTCCGTCCACGTTCTGCTGCTCGCCACACAGAAAGCCAGCCGCTGAGATGATGAGTGTCACCAAGGAAGATGGCTTTAATTGGGTGCTGCAGCTGAGAAGACGGGAATTCAGTCTCAAATCCGTCTCACTGACCAAAACTAAGGGTTTATATAGCAAGAAAGAAATGCAATGTGTAAGAAAACAGAAACTCAGGAGGAGCCAAAAAGCAATAATGAATGAGAGGTGGCATCCCATTATCTGAATGTGATGATCTGGTGAACTCCCACTTCCTTGATATTTTTTTTGAGAGGCATGAAGGTCATTTCCTGAGGAAGGAACTCAGATCAAACAAGTATAAGTTTCAAGCTTTAAGACCAGAGGGCCAATTTCTATGTTTATCAACAAATAAACTATCTATGAGACTATTGGGTCAGGTTCAGTGGAGATGAATTTCTGGATTGGGAGGGTAGGATAGGAGTTAACTAAACAGTGTCACTGGAGTAAACACCAGAGGAGGTAAAGGAGAAGGGCCTTGCACGTGTCTGGGATCAGAGCACTGCAGTTAGAAAACAAAAAAATTCCGAGTGTGACGTTCAGAGGCAGGCGCACCTGCCTGTCGGGCGATAGAAGCCCGGTGCTGCAGTCGGAGCCGGGAGAGCCCTAGGGTGGAGTCAGAGGAGAAGGACGGCTCAGACCCTGCCAGGCCCCACAGATGGCAGTGAGGGCTGACAGCACCTGGGGACCCCCGAAGGGCTTCAACAGAGGAGGTAAAAGATACAAGTGAACTCCTGAAACATTATTCTAGTGCTGTTTAGGACACAGTCTGAAAGGGGAGAAGGGTGATAGCAGGAAGGCCAGTGAGGAGGTGAATAAAAAAACATTAGCCCAAATGATGGTGGCTTAGACCAGTGTGGCTGCAGTGAAGGCGGCAACAAGTAATTCTGTAAGTATTCATAGAAAGTCGAGCTGCCGCGATTTACCGACAAGCTAGTGTGGGGCGTAAAAGGGTGTTGGCCTGGGTGACTGACAGAATGGAGCTGCCGTTCGTCAAGATGAAGCAGAGTGAGTTTGGTCAGGGAAGGGTGGAAAAGACCAGGCATTCCATATAAAATGCACAATTTGTCATTCAAGTAGAAGTAAAAAGTACGCAGTTGGACGTACAAATTTAAACTTGAGAAGAACTGAACAGACTAGAGCTATAAATTTAACGTCATCAAAACTAGGTAGTATTCAAAGCCACGAGTGAGCATGCTTAGAAGAAAGAAACCCGACCTCATTGCTGGAACTCCAACACATCAAAGTGAGGGAGACGAGGAAGAACTGGCAAAGGGAGTCAGAACGGCTGGAGCGCTAGGAAGAAAAACAAGAGAATGCAGTGAAGTCGAAGAAAGCTCTTCAGAGGGAGGATCTGGCCCTCATGCACCTGATCACCCCCATAAAACAAGGACTTCAGCCACACAGAGGGCGGAGGCGAAGATGGGCAGCCAGGACAGGCTCACGAGGGACATCACGCTTCATGACACCTGGGAAGCAGCTTCACTGAATGTTCAGGGAAAGACAAATGCACCCTCTTTCATCCATTCAGAACCGAACCCAAGCTCAAAGCCGGCAACACAGCAGGAAAAGGAAATGAAGTACCAGAATCGCATGGAAAAAGATAAAAACTCCTCTTTGCTGTTTACATGATGTCTGTATATAAAATCCAAGATAATCTACAGAAAAACAGGAACTAATAAGAGATTTTAAAATGTGTTGGATTCAAGGTTAGCATGTTTGAATCAAACTATTCTACCACACGAAAGAAAAACAGACTATTTCCATTAACTACCTATAACCCGTTATGTGCTGGCTATTTAAAGGAAGGCAGGACAGGAAAGAGAGATACCTGATATGCAGGGATTGCCGATTTCCTTGGGGCAACTTCTCCTCCCATGGCCCATTGGAAGTTAGCAGTGTAATGTCACCCAACCAGAACTGAGACTAGTGGCACATAACTGGCCCTTGCCAACTGGCGTCAGTGCCAGCACAACACTGCAAATCAATGAAAATACTTAATAAGAAAAAAGTCACATTCATAGATGTTACCAAAACTATAAGATCTATTTTTTAAAACTAACAAAATGGCAATAACATGTATAGATTTTTTTTAAAAAATGTTTTAAAGAAAGAACTGAGTACTTCAGAAAATGTAATATTAATGGCAGGGAAGAATTGGTACTACTGATGTCAATTCACCCCAAATAATTATAATTTCTGTAGTTATAATAAAATCTCAATTTTTAGAGGATCTTAAAATTCATTTGAGAGAGGCAGCGATCAAAAATAAGTGAGACAAGTTTTAAGAAAAGCAAGGTGGGGCGATTTGTACTACTAAAAAAGTAATCCATAAATACTTGATATTGATCTCAGGATGAACAAATAAAACAATGTAATTGAATTTATTCAGTTTTTGGGCTCTTTAGAGCCCATAAACAGACACTGGTATTTTTAGAAACCTGACATACACCAGATGTGGTATTGCAAATTCGTGTGGAAAGAATGGCCTCTCAGTAAATGGTTCTGAGACTATTGAATTTCCATATGGGAAAATAAACAAAATTAAAATTTCTGTAAGACAGGGAAAAAAAAATCCACAAAAGACAAACTGAACAAATTACAAAATATAGCAAAGGTTAATTAGCTCAAATTTATAAGGAGCTCTTAAAACTAATAAATATATTAAACCAAATAGAGGCTAAGTCCATGAAAAACAATTGTTAAAGTTAGAAAAATAAAGAGGCTATTTTCTTTTTTTATTATTCCTTCTAAAACAAATGGGATACATGTGCAGAATGAGCAGGTTTGTTACGCAGGTGTACGCGTGCCATGGTGGTTTGCTGGCCCTGCTGGCCCACCCTGTAAGTTCCCTCCCCTCACTCACAACTTCCTCAACAGGCCCTGGTGCGTGTTGCTGTCCTCTGTGTGTGCACGCGTTCATCGTTCAGCTCCCACTTATGAGTGAGAATGTGTGGTGTTTGGTTTTCTGTTCCTGTGTTAGTTTGCTGAGGAGGATGAAGAGCCTATTTTCATTTCGAAAATCCAAATGTATTTAAAAATACTCAAATCCATTAAGAATTTTTAAAACTAATTTTAAATGAATAAAATACTTCATTTCCCTATCAAAATGAAAACAATTGAAAGACTGATTTTTAAAAATCCATAATCTGTTCGAGAGCTTACTTCTCCATACAGTAAGGGCAACTTTACTGCCAGACATATTTTCCAAACTTGTCAGAAGTATAAACTGGCACAGCCTTTTGGATTGAGATATAGAAATTTAAGTATGCCTTCTTTGACCAAAAAGTTCAAAAAGTTACCCTAAAGAAAAGAGAAAAAGTGCAAAAGGCCATATGTAGCCCATTTAAGTGAAGAAATGGAAAATTCTTTGATAAACAATAAAAAGCTAGTTGACAGAAGTTCCATATAGTATGATCTATTTTTCAGAAATATGACAGAAAACTTGTGTGCATTTGAATGACCTAAAAATTTTCTGGCAGTAAAATGCAGAAGTGATTATTTCTCCGTGCTGAAGTTACGGACTTCTGTTGTCTTGTTTGTATTTTGCCGTTCTTTCTCAATTTTGCAGTAAGTGGTACTCGTATAATCATTTTCAAAAAACATAAGCAAAGCAGACATGCACTTGGGTTTTTACAAAATATTTTATTGACATGTATTATTTTTAATTTATTACCTCCCATCCTACGAGAGATTTTCGTGCCCTCTCCTAGCATGGGCTTAAATATCAGAATGGTACAAATGAGGGAAAGGTGAGTACCATATACTCTGTCTTCCCAACTAGCTCAGCTCCCCCTGGAGTCCTTCATGCATGTTCCCGCTGGATGAACCTCCCACATGAAGTTTCTTGGTCTCTAATCCAATGAGTCTCCATGAGTCAATGTATCTACACCACACACACACACACACACACACACACACACACACACACACTCTCCCTCTCTCTTTCTCTCTCTCTCTCTCTTTCATCTCCCTCTCTCTCTGTCTCTCTCTCTCTCTCATATGACTGTGATGAGTATTTCTGAGTCAATATACCTACACCACACACTCACACCCCCATGACTCCTGAACCATGCTGTGTATTAAAGTTGCTTATTTAACACGTCATCTTTCTGGTAGATTGTAAACCCCCAGAGAATGAGACAAATGCACCATCCTTTTTGTATCTTCCAGAAACAGTTAGCAAAATACCCTGCATATATTGATGTAAATAACCTATTTGTTAACTAAATATTGTGAGGACTTCATAGGTTTAACTTGAACTAATTGGTGGTTACTTTTTCTAACTTAAAAACAAGTAATTCTTGAAGAAATAAAAGTCTTTTAATTTAAAAAATAAATAATTACACAAATAATGACATTGCGTTCAACTACAATTATATTTGAGAAGATTATATTCAGTTGACGGATAAGTGATCTATAGTATTTTATGATCAGAAATATAAAATACAAGGGACACCTTTTTTCGTATTTTTATCTGTGCCATAGAAGCCAAAAGTGTTCTTTCATAAAACATACTTTGAGGCCTCTGTTAGAGACAGGCAATAAGAATGGATGAAACAGGGTCTACTCCACTACATCAATTTCTTCGTTATCATGAAGTATTTTATTTGCTGGATAAAAAGAGATTGATGTGTAAACTGAGTTAATAATCATAGCTGCCATTTACTAAAAACCTGCCATGCTGAGTGTCTTGTGTTCTTTCTCTCCAACCCCATTAAAATCCCTTGTTGTTTAGTGAGGGAAGGAGCAGATATTCTAACTAAGCTCTATTAACTGCAAAATCAAAACTCTCAATCAATAGATTCACTGTTTTACAGATTATTAAAGCAGTTTCGTACTGATTTCAGCAATGCAGTCAAAAGTTTCTGGTGATATGTCTTGAAATTTTCATGGATAATAACACATCTGCAGTACTGCTGTGATCAAATTATTATATCCACTGCATTTACCAAAAGTAAAATGATACATAAAAAGTCCTCTGGAAAATTATTCTCTTGAAATATCTTTAGAGTGATATCTGGGGGAAAAAAATCTCATTTAGCTAAAGTGTTGTTTGTAACTAGCATGGCATTTCTTTTTATGTCTAAAAATAGAATTACAATAATCATTTTAATAATATATATACATTGATCTAGCTTTTATATTTTATTTGGATGAAAATAGAATAGCAAAAAAGGTCCATGGTTTCTTAAAAATATTTATGATGAAAGCTTGATCTATTATCACATATCTAGCTTATAAAGCTAACTACCCAATAGAGCATAATGAAATCTTGTTCCTTTATTTAGCAATTGCTTTTTATCTGGGGGCACAGATCACTGAAGAAACTATAAGAAAAATATGCATTGTATAACTGCTATTTCAACCTTGCCTGTGCCTGGGTGTAATCAACAAATGTAGCATATGTAAACAATTACATACTTCATAGTACAGTTCCAAACTCAAAGCTCACATTTTAGAGAACTTACTTTAGAAAAGCTCTTTCTTTTGTCTAATATTTTCTTTAGATTTTATTATGGTACTTCAAAAATACCGTAAGCTTTACAGGGAAAGAATTATTTTACAGAGTTGCAGATCCAATGCATTGTTTTGGTTTAGTATACAAAGTAAGTATGGGAAAATTTCTCGTGCAAATAAAGAGGTTCAATAAAATATCACACAGGCATCTTCTATTCATTTTTTTCCAGTAGTTTGTAATTTGAGCAACACATCCTGGCCAGGCAATGAACTATGTGGCAGAGTGTAGATTCAGGAACGAGACCATCTGGAGATCATGCAGCTTTATGGCAAGTACATTGGTCTCCAGGATTGCACTGTTGCTGACCCTACTAAACCTACTCAGATATTTGAATAGGTTTTCTACTGTTTGATGGAGAAACATGAATGGCTGGATGTGACACCTGTTTTTGGTTACCAAAGCTACAAATCTTTGCTCTGGGTTTTCTTGACACAGGGTCTCGCCCTGTCGCCAGCTACAGCGCAGTGGCACAATTTCAGCTCACTGCAGCCTCAACCTCCAGGACTCAAGTGATCCTCCCACCTCATCCTCCTGAGTAGCTGGGACTACAGATGTACACCATCAGGCCCAGGTAATTTTTAAATTTTTTTGTAGATATAGAGTCTCACAATGTTGCTCAGGCTGGTCTCACACCCCAAGGTTCAAGCAATCTTCCCTCCTTGGCGCCTCAAAGTGCTGGGATTACAGTTGTGAGCCACTGTGGCTGGCCCAAAGAATTACAAGTCTTAACCTTTATCCAAAATCTAATGAATGTGATATAATGCTTTATTGAAGATAAAATAATTAATTTTAGCTAATTATCTTCAAACAGTACTTTTATTTAAAAATTCTCTCCTTGTGGCCAGTCTTGGTGGCTCACGTCTGTAATCTCAGCACTTTGGGAGGCCGAGGCGGGCAGATCACGAGGCCAGGAGTTTGAGACCAGCCTGACCAATGTGGCGAAACCCCGTCTTTACTAAAAAGACAAAAGTTAGCCGATCATGCAGGCATGTCCAGGTAATTGTAGTCCTAGCTACTTAGGAGGCTAAGGCAGGAGAATCGCTTGAACCTGGGAGGCATAGGTTACAGTGAGCCTAGATCGAGCCATTGCACTCCAGCCTGGGCAACAGAGTGAGACTTTGTCTCAAAAAAAAAAAAAATCTGTTCTTGCATACATGTTGACATAAGCTAGGACATCATTTCTGTCTGATTTTGGTTACATAAAGCGCACATGCATCACTTCACTCTGCTAATCAGGCTTTAATGTGTCATGTTATCTTATGTTGCTCTCAAATTAAATTGTGAACATACGGTAGTTTATAAATAAACATCTCAATGACTTAGATTGTTTCTGAAGATTACAGAGCTGGAAGAGCTACTCAGAGAAACTGAAGTACCTTCTAAAATGCATTTTCAAGATTTTTCCTAAATCTTCAAATTAGATTATGAAAGAGAAAGCATGCATAGATGTGCTTCTTCCCTTAGGGGATTGAGAGAGGTTTGGTATCTTTAATAAGCCTCTTGAAACATACAGATTTAATTAATACATGTCAGAATCTAGAAAGACTTATGGTATCAAATGCTTTTTCTGAAATGCAGTGTATGAAACATAATACGATATTGTTTTCTGAACTTCTTTCCTATATCCTGCGACATTCAAAGGGTAATTCAGCCTCCAGCCCTGCAGCTCATTCTCATGCATGTTGGACTCAAGGACTCCAGCCTGCAGTGGACATCGGGAAATACAGTAATTGTCATCTTGCACTTTGAAGATGTGATGATACTTATCACAGGAGTCATAGGAAATGCCTTTTTTTTGCCCTACAGACTGTGAGATTATGCATATAATTTAGTAGTTTATTTCCTGCATCCTTAAAAATTAATTCAAGTTTACCATCAGATTTTCCTCTATTTGTAGTTTTAGTTATGACATCAGTTTTGTGAACAAAGTAAACTCAACACAATACATTATAAAATGCTAAAGTAACATATCATTTTCCCTAAGGCTTACCTCCTTTATTTGATTTGAGGGAAGTTTTTTATTTTCTATGGGAGCTTGGTGCATTTATGTGGAGAAGCTTGTCCTTCTTAGTTTTTGTATTTTTTTTTTTTTTTTTTTTGAGATGGAGCCTCACAGTCGCCCAGGCTGTAGGTGGGAGCAGTGGTGCGATCTCTGGCCCACTGCAATCTCCGCCTCCTGGGTTCAAGCAATTGTCCTGTTTCAGCCTCCTGAGAACCTGGGACTATAGGCGCGCGCCACCACGCCCAGGTAATTTTTCTGTTTTTTTAGTAGAGATGGGATTTTACCATATTGGCCAGGATGGTCTTGATCTCCTGACCTCCCAAAGTGCTGGGATTATAGGCGTGAGCCACTGCGCCCAGCCGGTTTTTGTATTCTGAAAGGCCAAAATATATGTTCTGGATGGCCGCATACTGAGCTGTGCGCACCATGGCAGAAGCCAGTACATTTTCTTGTTTACATCCCCCCAAAATAATGAAAAAAATGAAACACCCCCATTTTTATCTTGAACACCTCTTCATTGTTTTTAACGCATTTGGGTGGTGGCAGAAAAGAGAATTAACCAAAAACTTGCTGGGCACGTTTTCCAGGTAGGGAAGGCGTTACCGCTCAGTTTCACATCCCATGTGCTGTAGCATCTTTCTTCTAATGTAGGCATCACTGGCTGCGATCGACTTGTCAGATGTGCATTGTAGATGAAAATGGAAAAGACGAAAATCAGGCCCGAGGCTGCTTCTATTCTGAAGTTTAAATGGTAACTATTATCATTTCATGTAGCCCATTATGTGTGAATGAGGTCTGGGCCTATATGGTTTCATCATGAGTTTCCAGGAGCTTCTTTTTATTTTTACCTATTTTATTTCAATCAGTGGGAAATCACCGTATTAGAGATCCCACTGATGCTTTGTGAAATTTTTGTTTCAAAACATTATTTCAAAATAAGTAATATATACTTAATTCAGCACCAGGACCCATGATTAGATGCAAATGAGATGACATGAAATATCTTTACTGTGCTATTTACATGCAAATATAAGTTTACTTGTACTTTAAATCCTATACAAAATTATGTAAGTACACCCAAAGTATAGTTAAACTCTTTTTCAAAAACATATAGGTATAAAAGTCAAATATTATCAGATTAAATTTTAACAACAAAAATGTGTGATGTAGATAATACCAGGTTAAAGTGCTCATTTACCAACACTGAGTTTATCTATTTATGTAAAACAGGGTTTCTCAGCCTTAGCGCTATGGACATTTGGGCCCAGGTAATCCTTTGTTATGAAGGCTGTCCTATGCACCGTAGGATGTTTAGTGGCATCCCTGGCCTGTGCCCACCAGGTACCTGGACTCTCCACTCACCGGCTGTGACAAGCAAAGAGTGTCTCCAGACACTGTCAAATATCCTCTTGGTGCAAAGTTGCCTCCAGTTGAAAATCACCGATATAGGAACAGAAAACCAAACACTGCATGTTCTCACTCCTAAGTGGGAGTTGAACAATGAGAACACGTGGACACGAGGAGGGGAACAACACACGCCAGGGCCTGTTGGGTGGTTTGGGGGGGCAGGGGGAGGGACAGCACTAGGAGAAATAGCTAATGTCGATGACAGGTTGATGGGTGCAGCAAACCACAATGGCACGTATATACCAATGTAACAAGCCTGAACATTCTGCACGTTTCTCAGAACTTAAAGTATACTAATAAAAATAAATATATAAATAAATATTTTTTTTAAAAAAAGGGCTGGGCATGGTGTCTCACACCTGTAATCCCAGCACTTTGGCAGGCCAAGGATTGCGGATCACAAAGTCAAGAGATTGAGACCATCCTGGCCAACATGATGAACCCTGTCTCTACTAAAAATGCAAAAATCAGCTGCGCGTGGTGGCACATGCCTGTAGTCCCAGCTACTCGGGAGGCTGAGGCAGGAGAATTCCTTGAACCCAGGAGGAGGTGGTTGCAGTGAGCCGAGATCATGCCACTGCACTCCAGCCTGGAGATAGAGTGAGACTCCGTCTCCAAAAAAAAAGAAAGAAAAAGAAAATCACTGATATACAACACACTTGAGGTTCTCAAGTGTCTGTGACTGTGCTGGGTGCTAAGGATACAGAGATAATTAATATCCAGCTCTTTAAAACTCAGTCCTGGCCGGGCGCGGTGGCTCAAGCCTGTAATCCCAGCACTTTGGGAGGCCGAGGCGGGTGGATCACGAGGTCAAGAGATCGAGACCATCCTGGTCAACATGGTGAAACCCGTCTCTAC
>NW_016107886.1:1667696-1681979 GCF_001604975.1 Cebus imitator | reverse complement strand
AAAAAAAAAAAAAAAAAAAAACTCAGTCCTAGAAGTAGAGACATGTAAATATCAATGTAAATAATAATAAAGGAATGCTAAAAGAACTGTGCCTTGATTTACTCGACCTGTCTCCAAATGAACCGTTCAATGTGTGTCATTTGAAAGGCCCATTCAAGAGAAAACTCATTCTCACCAATCTATTATCTTTCTTATCCAAGCATGTATTTTCTAGTTAATATACTTTGTCAGACTTTATTCTTGCCAAAGGCACAGTTCCATAGACTCTCTGGTATCAGGGTGCAATTCAGAGTTTCTGATCACGGTTTAAAATAACTCTTCCAGCTTATTGACTCATCAGTCAATCTTGCTTCTCTATAAGCAAACACCCACAACACTGTCAGCTGTTTGTCAGGTCAGGTGAACTAAGACCGTTCAGCTTAGGTCAAAACTCTCAGCTCTATAAATCTATGTAACTCTAAAATGCATGAAGTTACTTCCATACCTGAAATATTTCCTTGTAAAATACCTCAAAATAATTCCCATTCATTTCCTAAAAATTGCTTCCTAGATGGAAATATGATGTTTTATTTTGTAATAATATATTCTAAAAGACTCTAAATAGTATATTCATATATTCCTATTGGTTAAATAGAGAAGGAGAAGAAAATACTTGGAGTAGATTTAAGGTTAAATTGTTTCTTTAATGTTAGTCATTGTCAGAGTCAAAAATCAAAGGAAATTTTTTTTTCTTTTAGTTCAAAATTCTAGCAAATTTGTAGGCCAGGCGAAGTGGCTCACGCCTGTAATCCCAGCACTTTGGGAGGCCAGGGTGGGAGGATCACAAGGTCAAGAGATGGAGATCATCCTGGACAACATGGTGAAACCCCGTCTCTACTAAAAATACAAAAATTTGCTGGGCGTGGTGGCGCGCATCTGTAATCCCAGCTACTCAGGAGGGTGAGCCAGGAGAATCACTTGAACCCAGGAGGCAGAGGTTGCAGTGAGCTGAGATCATGCCACTGCACTCCAGCCTAGGAGACAGAGTGAGACTCTTGTCTCAAATAAATAAACAAATAAAGTGTAAGAAGCCTTTATTTATTTATTTATTTAATTTTTTTTTTGAGATGGGGGTCTCACTCTTTTTGTCCAGGCTGGAGTGCAATGGAGCAATCTCTGCTCACTGCAACGTCCACCTCCTGGGTTCAAGCAATTCTGCTGCCTCAGCCTTCCAAGAAAGCTTTAATTATATTATTATATATTACAATATAATTATTAATTTATTTATATAATTTATTATTTTATTTATATATTTATTTATATATTTTATTATTAATTATATTTATATATTATAAATAAATATAATTAATAATTATATTATTGTATATAAATAAATATAATTATAATAAATTATAATTACATTATATGTATAATTAAAGCTTTCTTGGGAGGCTGAGGCAGCAGAATTGCTTGAACATATATAAATAGTTGTGGTTTTTTTGAGATGGAGTTTTGCTCTTGTTGCCCAGGTTGGAGTGCGGTGGCACCATCTCAACTCACTGCAGCCTCCATCTCCCAGGGTCAAGCAGGTTCAAGTGATTCTTGTGCCTCAGCCTCCCGAGTAGCTGGGCTTACAGATGTGCACCACCACATCCGGCTAATTTTTGTATTTTTAGTAGAGACGGAGTTTCACCACGTTGCCCAGGCGAACTCCTAACCTCAGGTGATCTTCCCGCCTCAGCCTCCCAAAGAGCGGGTTTACAGGAGTGAGGCACTGCACCCAACCTTAGTTTTACATTCTTTACGTCCAGGAGCAAACTACCAAATGAAAGCCAACTTTAATATCATTAACTCTTTAATTGAGATGTTGTCATTTGAAAATATTATATCAAAATTATTTTTTAACATTCAGCAAACATTCTCCTAAGAATTTTGCTTAGATTACCTCACCTAGTCCTCAGAATAACATTAACTTATCATTACCCCATCTACATGTAAGGAAACTGAGACTTAGTTAAATAATTTATTCGAGATCATATAGCTGGTTAATGGAGTTAAATTTGAATGTTCCTACTCTTAGCTACTCTCCTTAAGGCAATTGGTAGGTTTGCTGGCAATGTTCTCTAAAGACAGCTTAAAGGGGATGGGGATGCTACTTTTTTCTCTTGGACCACTTCCCTAGGGATAGCTTATGGTATTATAAAAAAATTTTGACCTTGATTTATTTATAGGGACAACTCAGGTATTTCCAAATGACAGCTCACTAGGCCTTATTCTAGGGAGTTCACATGGTTATTATTACTATTTTTATTTTGAGACAGAGTTTGGAGTTTCACTCCTGTCACCCAGGCTGGAGTGCAGCGGTACAATCTCGGCTCATTGCAACCTCTGTCTCCTGGGTTCAAGTGATTCTCCTGCCTCAGCATCCCTAGTAGCTGGGATTACAGGCACTCGCCACCATGCCCAGCTAATTTTGTATTTTTAGCAGAGACAAAATTTCGCCATGCTGGTCAGGCTGGTCTCAAACTCCTGACCTCAGGTGACCCACCTGCCTCAGCCTCCCTAAGTACTGAAATTACAGGTGTGAGCCAACACGCCCGGCCCACATTATTTTTTAGGTTGTCCCAGCTTGATATCATTCTTTGGGTAATATTTTATCTCTTGTGAAAGGGGCTATTGTATGTTATTATTCAACATTGACTTGAGTCTGTATCCAAAGCAATGAAACAAGAAAATAGTTGGAAAGGAAATCCAGAATAGTGAGTTTTCTCTGCAGGAAGCAATTGGTATTAACTCTGAAGGGGGAAACAAACTTCCGCAGTCTTGGAAACATTATTTTAATATGTGTTGAGGCTACACGGATGTATAGAGAGTACACACACACACACACACACAAAATCATTGAATTACATTGTTGCATGTTTGCTCTCCTATATTAAAAAAATAATAATAACGTCAGATGTCCTTTTAAACCTGCATGGTATAAGCCACTCAGGACCATATTTTATTGTGGAATCATAAACCATATTGAAATATTTATGTCCCTGTTTATTCGTTATTTTTATTTTAATTTTTGAGACAGAGTCTTGGGCTGCTGCCCAGGCTGGAGTGCAGTGGCACAACCTTGGCTCACTGCAACCTCCGCCTGCTGGGTTCAAGTGATTCTTGTGCCTCAGTGTCCCAAATAGGTGGGATTACTGGTGTGTCCCCATGCCCGCGTAATTTTTGGATTTTTATTAAAGACAGGGTTTTGCCATGTTGGCCAGGCTGATCTCCACCTCCTGACCTCAGGTGATCTGCCTGCCCTGGCCTTCCAAAGTGCTGACACTGCATGTGTGAACCACTGGGCCCAGCCCGTATCCCTACTGCCGTTTGTGAGTGAGAACACATGATGTTTGGTTTTCCATTCCTAAGTTACTCACTTAGAAAAATGGTCTCCAATTCCATCCAGCTTGCCACAAATGCCGTTATTTTGTTCCTTTTTATGGCACAAAAGGAACCAACGACAAGTGGATATATAATTTCTTTATCCCCTCGCTGACTGATGGGCATTTGGGCTGGTTCCATGTTTTACAGTTGTGAGTTGTGCTGCTATAAACAACAGCTCTTTTCCTCTGGGTGGATACCCAGTCGTGGGATTGCTGGATCAAATGGTAGTTCTATTTTTAGAACTTAGTTCTTTAAGGAATCTCCACACTGTTTTCCATAGTAGTTGTGCTAGTTTACATTCCCACCATCAGTGTAAAAGTGTTCCATTTTCACCACATCCACACCAACAGGTATTATTTTTTATTTTTTTGATTATGGCCATTCTTGCAGGAGTGATCTTGATTTGCATTGTGGTTTTGATTTGTATTTCCCTGATAATTAGTGATGTTGAGCATTTTTCATGTGTTTGGTGGCCATTTGTATACCTTCCTTTGAGAATTGTCTATTCATGTCCTTAGCCCACTTTTTGATGGGATTCTTTGTTTTTTCTTGCTCATTTGTTTAAGTTCCATGTAGATTCTGGATATTAGTGATTTGTTGGATGTATACATTGCAAATATTTTCTGCCACTCTGTGGGTTGTCTGTTTATTCCGTTGACTATTTCTTTTGCTTTGTAGAAGCTTTTTAGTTAAGTCCCATCTATTTATCTTTCTTTTTGTTGTGTTTGCTTTTTGGTTCTTGGTCATGAACTCTTTGCCTAAGTCAACATCTTGGAGGGATTTTCTGAGGTTACCTCCTAGATTTTTTATGGTTTCAGGTCTTAGATTTAAGTCTTTGATCCATCTTGAAATGATTTTGTATAAAGTGAGAGATGAGGATCCAATTTTATTCTTCTACATGTGGTTTTCCAATTATCCCAGCATCAATTGTTAAATAGGATGTTTCCCCACTTTATGTTTTTGTTTGCTTTGTCAAAAATCAGCTGGCTGTGAGTATTTGGGTTTATTTATGGGTTCTGTGTTCTGTTCCATTGGTCTATGTGCCTATTTTTATACCAATACCATGCTGCTTTGGTGACTATGGCCGGATACTATGGTTTGAAGTTGGGTAATGTGATGCCTCCAGATTTTTGTTTTTGCTTAGTCTTGCTTTGGCTCTATGGGCTGTTTTTTGGTTCTGTATGAACTTTAGGATTGTTTTTCTATTTCTGTGGAGAACGATGGTGGCATTTTGATGAGAATTGTGTTGAATTTGTAGATTGCTTTCGGAAATATGTTCATTTTCACAATACTGATTCTACCCATCCATGAGCATGGAATGTGTTCCCATTTGTTTGCGTTGTCTCTGATTTCTTTCAGCAGTATTTTGTAGTTTTCCTTGTAGAAGTCTTTCACCTCCTTGGTTAAGTATGTTCCTAAGTATTTTATTTTATTTTATTTGCAGCTGTTATAAAAGGGGTTCAGTTCTTGACTTGATTCTCACCTTGCTCACTGTTGGTGTATGGTAGAGCTACTGATTTGTGTACATTAATTGAGAGAGGAAAATTTTGAGTCCCCTTATGCACAGGCCCCCAACTAAGGTCAACAGTCTCCCTCTGCTTCTTGTTTTAGTTTCCTTCAGAGCTGACCAGAGGATGGAGCTGGGTGGGGCAGTGCAGCATAGTACCAGAATCTCCAGCCCTGTGCCTGTCTAACACTAGTCAGTGGAGTGACCTCAGGCAAATCACACCTCTGAACCTTGTTTTCTCTTTTATAAAATAGAATTTTAGAAATTCTAGAAAATTCTAAAAAAAGAAATAGAATCTGGTCATCTTTAGGGTTTATGATCATGTAATCTGTGTCAAGATATGTGTATATGTGGTTATATCTATCTGCATCTGTATCTATCAGTACTTCTAGGAACAATGGCCGCACATTTGCCAGTTCAGTATTGGCAGCAACTTTATGGAACATAACCATGGTAAATTACAAGAATCAACTGTTTATAAATCTATTTATTACATGTCATCTCTTACATTTTATTTTGTAGTGTAATAATTACTTATGTATTACATAGATTTATCTTATTTAATGTTAACATTTTTCATATAAGCTACAGTCACATTTTGCTTAAGGATGGGGATACATTTTTTTTTTTCAAGATGAAGTCTTGCTCTGTGGCCCAGGCTGGAGTGCGATGGCATGATCTTGGCTTACTGCAATGTCCGCCTCCTGGGTTCAAATGATTCTCCTGCCTTAGCCTCCTGAGTAGCTGGAATTACAGGCACCTGCCACCATACCCAGCTAATTATTTTGAACTTTTTAGTAGAGACGGGGTTTCACCATGTTGCCCAGACTGATCTCAAACCCCTGATCTCGTGATCCACTCAGCCTCCCAAAGAGCTGGGATTACAGGCGTGAGAGCCACTGAGCCAGGCCAAAGATGGGGGTACACTCTAAGAAATGCATTGTTAGGCAATTTCATCATTGCGCAAGCATCACAGAGTGTATGTGCAAACCTAGATGGTACAGCATACCACACACCTGGGCTATCTGGTACGACCTATTGGTTCTAGGCTACAAACCTGTACGGCATGTGACTGTACGGACTCCTATACGCAGTTGTAACACACTGTTAAGTATCTGTGTATCTAAACACATGTAAACATAGAAAAGGTGAAGGAAAAATATGGTATAAAAGATTTCAAAAAAAGGTACACTTGCAAAGGGCACTTACCGCGAATGAAGCTTGCAAGACTGGAAGTTACTCTGGGTGAGCTGGTGACCAGTGAGTGACTGTGAAGGCCTAGGATATTACTGTGCACTACTAGACTTTAGAAGCACTGTACACTTAGGCTACTCTAAATTTATTTTTAAAATCTCTTTCTTCAAAAGTAGATTAGCTTACTGTCTCTTTTTTACTTATAAATTTTTAACTGTTTTAAGTTTTTAACTCTTCTGTAATAACACTTAGCTTAAAACACAAACATTGTTCAGCTGTCCAAAAATATTTTCTGTCTTTATATCTTTATTCTATAAGCTTTTGTCTATGTTCAATGTTTTTTTTACTTTAAAAAAATTGTTTTTTAAAAACTAAGACATAAGCACACACATTGGCCTAGGCCTACAGGCGGTCAGGACCATCAGTATCACTGTCTTGCACCTCACATGTTGTCTCACTGGAAAGTCTTCAGGGGTAGTAACAGGCATGGAGCCGTCATCTCCTGTGCTAACAATGCCTTATTCTGCATACCTCCTGCAGGACCTGCCTGAGGCTGTTTTAAGTTCACATTTTTGTATATAAGTAGAAAGAGTACATTCTGAAATGACAATAAAAAGGTTAGCGTGGTAAGATACATGAAACATAATGTAGTCATCTGGACGTTTGTATGTGCTAGATTTTTATATGACTGGGAACACAGTAGATTTGTTTACACCACATCACCACAAACACAGGACTAATGCATTGTACTGAGATATTATGATGGCTATGACGTCACTAGGCAACAGAAATTTTTCAGTGCCATTATAATCTCATGGAACACATTAGCACATGACTGTATGTATTAGTAAAAATTGGATAAAATGTATGTTACTTTATTCTATCAAAAATTATTTTCCAAAACAATGCTAAGTCTTTTTAAAATTATGTTCTTTCACATTAAAAGTCAATGAATTTTTTTGGTTTTAGGGTTTTGCTAATAACTTTTTTTAATTTCTAACTTTTACTCTCAGGGGTACTTGTGCAGAATGGGCAGGTTTGTTACATAGGTAAACGTGTCATGGTGGTTTGTTGTAGAGATAATTTCCTTACCGAGGTATTAAGCTTAGCACCCATTAGTTGTTTTCCCTAATCCTCTCCCTCCCACCATCCACCCTACAATAGGCCCCAATGTGTGCTGGTCCCTCCTATGTGTCCTTGTGTTCTCATCATTCAGCTCCCACTTATAAGTGAGAACACGCAGTGTTTGGTTTTCTCTTCCTGCATTAATTTGTTAAGGATAACGGCCTGTAGCTCCATCCCTGTCCCTGCAAAGTACATGATCTTCCTTTTCATGGCTGCATAATATTCCATGGTGTGTATGTACATTTTCTTCATCCAGTATATCATTGATGGGCATTTAGGTAATTCCACATCTTTGCTATTGTGAATTGTGCATCATTGAACATATCCATACATGTGTCTTTACAACAGAATGGTTTATATTCCTTTGGGTATATACTCAGTAATGGGATTGCTGGGTCAAATAGTATTTCTCTCTCTAGGTCTTTGAGGAATCGCCACACTGTCTTCCACAATGGCTGAACTAATTTACACTCCCACCAACAGTGTAAAAGTCTTCCTGTTTCTCCACATCCTCTCCAGCATCTGTCATCTCCAGATTTTTTAATGATCACCATTCTAACTGGCGTGAGATGGTATCTCAATGTGGTTTTGATTTACATTTCTCTAATGATCAGTGATGTTGAGCTTTTTTTCATATGTTTATTGGCTACATGTATGTCTCCTTTTGAGAATTTTCTGTTCGTGTCCTTTGCCCACTTTTTAATGGGGTTGGTTTTTTTTGTTTGTTTGTTTTTGGGTTTTTTTTGCCTTATAAATGTGTTTAAGTTCCTTACAGATGCTGGATATTGGACCTTTGTCAGCTGCCTAGATTGTGAAAAATTTCTCCCATTTTGTAGGTTGTCTGTTTACTCTGTTGATAATTTCTTTTGGTGGGCAGAAGTTCTTTAGCTTAAGTAGATTCCACTTGTCTATTTTTGCTTTTGCTGTCATTGCTTTTGGTGTCTTCATCATAAAATCTTTTCCTGTACCTGTGTCCTACATGGTATTGCCTAGGTTTTCTTCTAGGGTTTTTATTGTTTTGGGTTTTACATTTAAGTCTTTAATCTGTCTTGAGTTGACTTTTGTATATGGTGCCCAGTTTCAGTTTTCTGCATATGGCTAGCCAGTTCTCCCAGCACCGTGTATTAAATATGGAATCCTTTCCCCATTGCTTGTTTTTGTCAGGTTTGTCAAAGACCAGATGGTTGTAGGTGTGCAGTCTTATTTCTGGGCTCCCTATGCTATTCCATTAGTTTATGTGTCTGTTTTTGCACAAGTGCCATGCCATTTGGGTTACTGCAGCATTGTAGTATAGTCAGGTAGCATGATGCCTCCAGCTTTATTCTTTTTGCTTAGGATTGCCTTGACTATTCAGGCTCTTCTTTGGTTCTATATGAATTTTAAAATAGTTTTTTCTAATTGTGTGAAGAATGTCAATGGTAGTTTAATAGAAATAGCATTAGAATTAGAAATAGAAATCTATAAATTGCTTTGGGCAGTATGGCCATTTTCACAATATTGATTTTTCCTATTCAATCATGAAATGTTTTTCCATTTGTCTGTGTCCTCTCTGATTTCTTTTATCAGGAGTTTGCAGTTCTCTTTGAAGAGGTTCTTCACTTCCCTTGTTAGCTATATTCCTAGATATTTTATTCTCTTTGTAGCAATTGTAAATGGGAGTTCATTGTTGATTTGGCTCTCGGCATGCCTGCTATTGGCGTACAGGAGTGCTTGTGATTTTTTCATATTGATTTTGTACCCTAAGACTTTGCTGAAGTTGCTTATCAGTTTAAGAAACTTCGGGACTGACATGATGGGGTTTTCTAAGTACAGAATCATGTCATCTGCAAACAAAGATAATTTGACTTCCTCGCTTCCTATTTAAATACCTTCATTTCTTTCTCTTGCCTGATTGCCCTGGCCAGAACTTCCAATACTATGTTGAATAGGAGGGTAAGAGAAGACATCCTTGTCTTGTGTGCTAGTTTTCAAGGGGGATGCTTTCAGCTTTTGCCTATCCAATATGATATTGGCTGTGGGTTTGTCATAAACTGCTCTTATTATTTTGAGGTATGTTCCTTCAATACCTAGTTTATTCAGAGTTTTTAACATGAAGGGATGTTGAATTTTATCAAAGGCCTTTTCTGCACCTATTGAGATAATCATGTGGTTTTTGCCTTTAGCTCTGTTAATGTGATGAGTGACATTTACTGATTTGCACAGGTTGAACCAACCTTGCATCCCAGGGATGAAGCCTACTTGATTGTGATAGATGAACATTTGCTCTGCTGCTGGTTTCAGTTTGGCAATATTTTGTTGAGGATTTTTATATTGATGTTCATCAGATATTGGTCTGAAGTTTTCTTTTTTTGTTGTATCTCTGCCAGGTTTTGGTGTCAGGATGCTGCTGGTGTCATAGAATGAGTTAGGGAAGAGTCCCTCATTTTCAATCATAATTTTTACTAGTTTTAACTATTTCTACTTCCTCTTTTCCTTTTCCCAGAAACTTGTAGGCATAAACATTATCTTGACTTCTCAAGACATGATCTCAGATTTCTTCAGCCATCATTCTACAAGAACTCTTTGCAACAAAACTATTGAAAGTCTACCAGAGCCTAAGTAACTGGAGCATTTTATTTAAAGTTGTTTATAAACAACTTCCAGAAACATTGAATGCCAATTGCACTATACTTTGAAAAGAAGTTATTTGTCACTATAGATTTCTTACCAAATTTAATTTGTTGCAACAAAAAGACCTTTTTATTTTAGGTAGAAAATAACTTCTGATTTGATTTAGTCAAAGTTTTAGTTTAGGTTTTCTAGTTTCGTTTTCTTTTTCCTCTTCTCTAATCTTACAAAAAATATCCCAGTACTGCAGAATGTGCCTGTTAGCTATAAACAAAAGCAGGCTGTAATCGAGTAAAAAGGTACAGACATACTAAGATGTGTAATTAAATTAAGATACTTATGATAAAGTTGGAAAAAATATTTATAAAAACAGACCATTTAAAAAAATCTAATTGCCAAGCATTTCTAAGTATTCACAATTCTACATTATAGAGGAGATGTTTCATTCCTATAACCAGATTTTAAACAAAAGATATAAGCTTTTAATTTTGGACACCTAGAAATAGTTATTAATATAGGAAAATACAAAGTTCTATAACTAGGAACTAATATGATACATATGGTTATTGGTCTTAGGTTAGATCTTAAGATAAAACTTTTTCGAATAGGCATTCAAACAGTGCAATACACTGAAAATTTTTCTAAAACCTTCTCTATTTAGGTAACATTTTCTTTCTGTAAGTGAACACACATGCCAAAAAGACTAAGTTTACCAAGGTTACAAAATGAATCCTTGGAAGAAAAAGGAATGTAATTTAGATCTCAGATTTTGTGGTAGTATCTCATAGACTCCTCATTTCCATCCATTTCCTAAAATATAGTATTGTTTTATACAGAAAGTAAAAGCGTTTTGCATTTTATCTGCAGTAAGCTATTACAGTGTACTATCTTTGGAGATCAAGACTCCGCGTTGCTTTTCTAGGTGTCTACAAGAAAAATACTGATTCCGCTAAAGAGTAGAGAGGAAAAACAAGACTGGAATCAAGCAAATATAAGAACTTACAAACATACAAAAGGTTTAAGTTCACTAAGAACACTAAACATGTTTCTGATTATCAATTTCAAATTCTCTTTTTGTTCCAGCAGTTTCAACTGGATTGTACACAATTGGATTTAAGCCAAAATTCTATTTCTATGTGAAGCACTGAAACTGGACCTGGCATTTGTTTAAAAGGACAGCGTGGCCTCCTTGTGTTACCCTTTTATTGATTCACAGCCTTGCAATCAGAAAGTGTCCACCACAAAATGGTGATACCGCAGCAGGAAGAGAGACAGCGAGACGGAGGAGAAGGGTTAGGGAGCTGGTGTGTCTGTCCCCTGGCTGCTGACAACGACTGTCACACAGAGAGGACTCAACTCTGTCCATTTGTCTGTTTTTGCTAGCCTTTGCCTTCAAGGCCATAAAACTCCCTCTGTTCACTTCCCTTCACCACCAGCAACTCAACGATTATGTGCAGTGAACTCCACACCTTGGACTTCGGATGGCATACATTTATTACCTCAGGCTCCTATCATTGGAAATCTGGAAGTTCATTCTCAGCTGCTTCCTCTGCTTCAGCATCTTTTACAAGGCTGCCATCACAGTGTCGACAGTGCTGGGGTCTCATCTGAGGGTCACCTCCAAGTTCACAGGGGTTTTGGCAGGCTTCAGTTCCTCGCAGGCTGTCAGACTGAGAACCTCAGGTCCTTGCTGCCTGCTGCCCAGCAGCTGCCTTTGGTAGCTTGCTATGTGGGCTTCTTCATATGGCAGCCTGCCTCTACCGGAGCCAGCATGGGAGAGCAGCGATGAGGAGAGTGGGACAGTAAGGCCGGAGTTAAAATCTTACGTAACACAGCCAAGGAAATGTCATGCCACCGTCTTTGCTGCACTCTGTTGGTTAGAAACAAGTCACAGGTGCCACCCACAACCATGGGAAGAGGATCACACCGGGGCGTGAATACAAGGAGGGAGGGATCACTAGGGACATTTTCGAGCCTCTCTACCACGAGGCTTGAGCTCAGGCCCCAGGCCCATTGGCCCTAGACCAGCAATCCGTTATTTAAGCCTTAAAACATGTTCTTGGAACTTCATTTTGGTGATAAATCAGTTGACTATCTTTTTTTTTGCTTGATACCTTGTTCCATGAGCACTGTATTCCAGCCCTGTTCTTGATAACTGAATACGTCCCTGCAAGTGTTTCCCCCTCTTTCCTGCAAGTATCACTCCTTCATGTCCCCGAGCCATACGTTCGATTCTGGACCCCGGAATGAATACACTGCTTCTCATGCACACTTGCTGACTGCCCGCTGCCGAATCTCCTGCTAAGCTTTTCGGCGACTGGTTAGTTGAATACTCTAAAATGTAGACTAGGTTAGTAGCTTTGACTAATTGTGCTTGTACCGCGTGGCTGTGGTACCCATAGACCAATGTCTGCTTTGCAAACATGTTGCTTATTTCTTTGCAGAGATTCCCTAAATAAACAGCCCAAGTCTTATTCACATATGTGACACTTGCCATTCTCCTGGCTTTTAGGTCGGCCTGGTTTTCTGGCCTTAACTTGTTCTACCTGACCCACACTGACAACGCCCCAGCTGGGGCTCTGATACATGTCTATTTGCCAGCAAACCCCGCTATCTCTTATAAATCCCTCTCCAGGTGGAGCTCCATAGCTGATCACAACACTTACAAGGATTTAGGAAAATACAGTGACTGAGCACAAATCTGTAATGATGGTGGAAATGGGCTTTCGAAGAAAGTGCATTTTTATACTAGATATTTAAAACTGTCAAACTACTTATTCTGGAGGTTTCTGTTTTTTAACAGTTGTTGAGTAGAAGAAAAGGCATTTCTCTGTAGAACATTATTCCAAAAAGTACATCTGTTTAAAGCATGTTTTTGCTCCTTCCTGTGCCTAAGATAAGCTCCCATATCCTCCATTTTGACATGTCAAAATCCCGTCTACACTTGAGGTCTGTTTCACCGGACACCTCCTCCGTGGAGCTTTCTCTGATTACCTTAACCCAACACAGTGAGTCCCCTCTCTAAACCCCCAAACAACACTCATACTGGTCGAGGGGTGTATCATAGGTATTAATTTTTTTTTTTTTTTTGATATGGAGTCTTGCTCTATCGCCAGGCTGAAGTGAAGTGGAGTAATCTCAGCTCACTGCAACCTCCGCCTTCCTCGACAGATTTCCCTGCCTCAGCCTCCCGAGTAGCTGGGACTACAGGCACCCACCACCACGCCTGGCTAATTTTTTTATTTCAGTAGAGACAGGATTTCACCATGTCGGCCACAATGGTCTCGATCTCCTGGCCTCATGATTCACCCCCCTCAGCTTTCCAAAGTGCTGGGATTACAGGCGTGAGCCACCAAGCCCGGCCACATATTACTTTTTATATTCTCCTTTCATTACCCTGATGGGTTGTAAATGTCTCTGTACCAAAAACAACATATTTCCTACTTTTTTACTCATTAAGATAGATTCATTGTCAACATAGTTTTAGTGCGTTTATATGAGTAACATATTAATACTCAAAGTTTTATTGTGAATAGATGATATCTGCTTTAGGAGACAGAGTTGGAATTTTTAATATGTGATTTAATTAAAGACCTAATTAACTAATGTCATGTGATGTTAATATTTACTAATTGATACTAGAAATAAACTGCAAAACTCATTTTTTGAAATATTTAACACAGTTCAACATATAATAGATAATAAATACATTTTAATTTTCTTTGCCTTGAATCTTCCTATTTCTCAGAAATCTACCAGTTTAATTTTGGCATAGCTGTATCCCTAAAATTAAAAATGTTGCATTTTTTTATGTGGATACATTAAGTCAAGGTGTAGTGGCACCTGAAATACCTTGAAAGTCTTAAAGAGCCACAAAGCTGAACCTTAGAATCAGCACCTGAACTCCGTAAAGATGAGCTCTCTGTGGCAGCAGCATCGGCTGCAAGCTTCATCCTGGGCATCTGCAGGAAATGCGCAGGGCAGTGGGGGGCCCCAGCTGGATTTTCCGGGAGGCACTGTGTTTCCAGTTGCTGGGAGAACTGATAGAACAGAGCTCTCACCGGTCAGCCCTCGTTCAGGATTGCTTCAGCTAAAGAGACTGCTTCACCTAAGCTCACAGCTACTGACTAATCAACACACTCCACCCGCGGGGCAGCTCTGGAAGCTCATTCCGGCTCCAGGGCTCTCAGTAGGCTGAGCTGAGTCCTTCACTGGATCTTCATTTCAGCTCAACCTTGAACCAGTCTTGCTTTCATCTCCTCCCTCCCACAGGTGTTAATTCTAAAATTATTTCCTAATAAACAGCCTGCTTAAAACTTTTCATCTCGTGAAAATGGCCATACTGCCCAAAGTAATTTACAGATTCAATGCTATCCCCATCAAGCTACCAATGACCTTCTTCGCAGAACTGGAAAAAACCACCTTAAACTTCATATGGAACC
>NW_016107886.1:1637969-1666106 GCF_001604975.1 Cebus imitator | reverse complement strand
TCTGCCTGGAGAAGGTTTTTTCCAACCATTGGTACTATTGATGTGACAAGCTGGATGATTGCTTGCTGGTAAGGGCTACCCCGTGCATTGTAGGATGTTGAGTAGCATCCCTGGCCTCTACCACTAGATGCTGGAAGCACACGTGCATATGTGTGCACACATGCGTGCACACACACACACACACACACAAAACCCATGTGACAAAAATGTCTCCAGACATTGCCAAATGTCCCCTGCGGGGCAAAATCCTCCACTGAGAATGACTGCCCCAGCGCTAATTCTGTCAATGGGAGAATAACAAGCAATGAAAGAAGCTGATGTCACCCAGATGCCAGGGGGTAGCAGTTGACAGGACCCAGGTAACTGGGCATAGACAGTGGAGACCCAGCGCAGGCAGTGAGGGGTGCCTTCCTCCCCCACCCAGCCCCTGACTGCACCCCACGCCACCTCACCACTGAGGTTCAGTGGTGAAGAGCTGAGACTCCATCATTTGGAACTAGAGGTCAATTGGGAAGTCTTTAGTCCCGCTCGATGCCTATAGTACTGTACTCACTATTTACAGGCTTCTAAAGGGTGTCAAATTCTCTTCAGTCTTTGATGAAAAGCAGGCTTCTTCAATTCCACAGAGAAGCGCAGGTTTTAGTTGTTTTCTTTTTCTCTTCAAATTCTTCAAGTGCTGGTGTCCTTAAAGGTTTTCCTGATCTGCTTTAAATGTCCTGGGTATGCATTTAAGTAAGAGACACACTTCCTTCACGGATAATCTCTTCAACTGCAGGGGATTCTAGAGAATTTCCTTCACTCTTGAATTCCTCAATTTACAGAGGAAAAGCTGGAGTTGGGGGAAACGAGGTGCACAACTGAGGCAGAGGCGTCGGGTGTACGGGAACCGGCATACACAGGGTATCTGGAAGTTGGAACATATTCAAAATACCATCACTAAATGCTCCAATTACCACCACTACCATTGTCACACATCATTTCCATCCGCATAGTTTTTTTCCTTTTTTCTGTTTTTTGATGGGAGTATGATTGACATACGGAAAAAGCGGTATATATTTGATGTATACATCTTGATGAGTTTGGGGATAAGTCTATACCTGAAATCAGGATCGTAAACACAGCCGTAACCTCACCCATCACCTGTCAAGGTTTTTCCCTTTCTGTCTTTCTGTGTGTATAATAAGAACAGCTAACAGTAAGTCTACCCTCTTATAAGTCTTTAAATAGATAATACGGTTTTGTTAACTATAATACGTATTATACGGTGCATATAATAATACGTATTATTATACGGTGCATATAGTAATACGTATTATTATACGCTGCGTATAATAATACACACTATGCTGTGCAGATCTCCAGGCTTATTCGTTCTGCATGATTCACCCTAGGGACCCTAAGAACAGCATCGATCTGCTGCCTGCTCCCCTCAGCCCTGGCACCCACCATTTGACTCTCTGCTTCTATGAATTTGACTATTTTAGATTCGTGATGTAAATGGGATCATGTACTATTTGTCATTTTGTGCCTAGCTTATTTCATTTAACATAATATCCTCCACGTTCATCTATGTTACAACAAAAGGCAGGATCTTTTTTTAAGGCTGAAAAATATTTCATGTTTTGTATATATGGCATTTTTTTCTTTATAATTTCAACTTTTACTTTAGATTCAGGGAGTAAATGTGCAGATTTATTACACTGGCACATCCCCTGATGCTGAGGTTTAGGGTGTTAATGATCCGTGAGCATAGTATACCCTCTAGTTTTTCAGCCCTTGCTCCCCTTCCTCCCTCCTTTTTTTTTGAGTTCTCAGTGTCTATTGTTGTCATCTTTGTGTTCACAAGTGCCCAGTGTTTAGCTCCTACTTATAAGAGAGAATGTGTAGTATTTGGTATTCTGTTCCTGCATTTGTTCGCTTAGGAGAAAACGGCACCAAGATGCATTCATGTTTCTGCAAAGGACATGATTTCATTCTTTTTCATGGCTGCATAGTACACTATGGTGTGTAGACACCGCATTTGCTTTTTCCAATCCACCGTGGATGGGCATCTAGGTTGATTCCATGTCTTTGCTATTGTGAATAGTGCCACAGAGAACATACGTGTCATGTGTATTTATGGTAGAATGATGTATTTTCCTTTCAGTACACACCCAGTAATGGGATTGCTAGGTTGAATGGTAGCTATGTTTTATGTTCTTTGAGAAACATCCAAACTGCTTTCCACAGTGGCTGAACTAATTTACATTCCCACCAGGAGTGTATAAATGTTTCATTTTCTCCACAACTTCTCCAGTATCTGTTATTTTTTCACTTTTTAGTAATAGCCATTCTGACTGGTGTGAGATGCTGTATCATTGTGGTTTTGATTGGTATTTCTCTGATGATAAGTAATGTTGAGCAGTTTTTCATGTTTGTTGGCCACTTGTATGTCTTCTTTTGAGAAGTGTCTGTTCATGTTCATTGCCCACTTTTTAATAGGGTTATTTGGTTTTTGCTTGTTGACTTGTCGAAGTTCCTTATGGATTCTGGGTATTAGATCATTATTGGACACAGTTTGTGAATATGTAGGGTGTCTGTTAGCTCTGTTGATAATTTCTTTTGCTATGCAGAAGCTCTTAGGTGCCACTTATCAATTTTTGTTTTTGGGATCTTAGCCATAAATTCCTTGCCAAAACTGGTATCCAAAATGGTGTTTCCTAGGTTTTCTTCTAGATTTTTAATAGTCTTACATTTAAATCTTTGGTCCATCTTGAGTTAATTTTTGTATATGCTGAAAGGTAGGACTCCAGTTTGAATCTTCTGCATTTGGTTAGTCAGTTATCCAAGCACCATTTGCTGAATAGGGAGTCCTTTCCTCATTGCTTATTTCTGTCACATTTGTCAAAGGTCAGATGGTTGTAGTTGTGCAGCTTTATTTCTGGACTCTATTTCATTACATTAGTCTATGTATCTGTTTTTTGGATCAGTACCTATCTGTTTTGATTACTGTAGCCTTACAGTATAGTTTGAAATCAGATAATGTGATACCACCAACTTTATTCTTTCTGCTTAGGATTGCTTGGCTATTTTGACTCTTTGTTGGTTTCATATGAGTAAATTTTTTCTAATTCTGTGAAGAATGACATTGGTAGGAATAGCGCTGAATCTGTAGACTGCTTTGGGCAGTAGGCCATTTTAATGGTATTAATTCTGCCAATCCATGAGCATGGAATGTTTTTCCATTTGTTTGTGTCATCTATGATTTCTTTAGTAGTATTTTGCAGTTCTCCTTGTAAAAATCTTTCACTTCCTTAGTTCAATGTATTCCCAAGTATTTTATTTCTTTTGTGGGTATTGTAAATGGGACTGCATTCTTGATTTGACTCTCAGCTTGAATGTTATTGGTGTATAAGAATGCTATTGATTTTTTTTATATACTACATTTTCTTTATTCATCTGTTCATGGACATTTAGGTTGTTTCCATGTCTTTGCTACTGTAAATAATGCTACAGTCAACATGAGGGTGCAGACATATCGTCAAGATTCTGATTTCACTTTGGGGAGGTTTATACTCAAAAGTGGGACTGTTGGATCATGTGGTAGTTCTATACTTTTTAGGAACCTCCATGTTGTTTTCCATAGCTAATGTACTAATGTGCATTTCCACCAGTGTTTAAGAGTGCCCCTTTCTTCCAACCCCCACCATTTGTTGCTTTTGGATTTTTGTGAATAGCCATTCTCTCAGGTATAAGATGATGTCTTATGGTTTTGATTTGCATTTCCATCCACATATTTTTAAGGAAAATACAAAAAGAAGATGCTTTTATATATGTGTGTACCACAAAAGGATGATAGGCAAACCAATTGCAAAATACAAATGCTGCATCTCAGCACTGTCTTTAACAATTGTCTTAATTTGCGGATTTAAGATTTTACAATAGCTATAATCTATTTCCTGTGAACCAACTTGATGTTTGCATGCTGACTCATGTACCTTTGTATCACAGTGTTTAGTATTAGCAGCACTGTGGGAGAAGAGGCAGAGAAAATATCCATGAAATACAAGTAATTTTTAATTTTATGAGACAGTTCCTTCCCATGAAGAATTTATAACTTTCTCATCTCTAATCAAATTCCCTGCCACAGGAGCACGTTCTAATTAGAGCCGTCTGCTCCGAGCAGGATATTCATCCCAGACCAATGTATGGTGAAACATTCTAATCCATTTTAAGCATGCAATTTGTTTCTGCACTAAAACTCTAGGCAAAGAGCAACTGGATGTCACTGGAGACTTTTCCTACACAAAGAGGGCAAAGAAAGTTAAAACAGTAATTCACTGAGTGGAAACCAAAGGTCTGTAATTAGGAAATATTAATCTAGCACATGCAGTGATAAAAATGAATGACCAGCTGCTCATATCATGCCTATGAAAGTAGTTGACCCTAGAAAAACTACCACCATCTCATTTGTTCATCGGTGTTACACCTCTTCTTTTCTTGGATCAGGAGGCATGGATTCCTTCACCTGCCCCTCCGCTCATTCATTCATCCACACTAAAACCACTGACCGTGTTTGAGCAAGGCACTGTGTTGTATGCTAAAGACAATGCCTACACGGGTAAAGCACTGATCTGGTTTTCAAAAGTTGGTAGGTAGTGTAAAATAATTTCACGAGTGTTTTAAAGGGTCATTTTAAAATTTATCTTGGGGGCAGAAAAGGAATAATTTATGCAATAATCTGTTTTTGTTCCTACTGTACATATTGCAAGTGTAACTATTCTAGCATTCCCTTCAGAACTTGTATATTATTACATAATTACAAAAATTGAGACATCTCAGATACTTTGTAAGGATGGTACATCTTCCACATAGTTGTTTGTATTCAAAAGTCACCATGAGATAGCTCAGAGTGGATATAGGAACTATAAAAGAAGAAAAAAAAAGACTCTATTCAAATTTCCATTAATTAGAAATGATTTTAAAGAAAAATGTAAAATACTAATTCAGGTGTCAATGAATGACTCCTAGGAGACAAGTAAACACACACACACGCACACACGCACACACACACTCAGTCAGAAGCTACCTCCTGTTAGGGTCTGTTTTTCTATTGCATTTTAGAACTTCTACTTTAAGTCACAATTAAATGCAAATAGCTCACGGAACTGTTCTTGAGCTCTTTCTTGCTAATAGCCTTTGCAGATTTTTCTCTCCTCTCTTCTACCCCTTTGCTTCAGCTCCAGTTTCCCAAATTTCTGTGACGGGATGAAAGAGCACACTGAGAGAGAGAGAAACACCACACTTCCAGAAAACAAAGGGATGTATTCACCTGACCCAGAGGAGATTATTTCTTAAAAAAAAAAAGAAAAGTCTCACACACGCACACACACACACACACACAGAGGAAGCTTTGTATATTGAAGTAAACACCAACAGTTTCAGATTTCAAAATGAATGAACCCACGTGCACATGGACACACATACACACACAAAAACACATATGACATTATTTATTTCAGCAGAGCATCAGAATGCAATAAAAAACAAAAAGATACCATGTATTTTACAATTATTCACTGTTAAATGTGGAACCAAGATTAAGCTCTGATGACCAAAAAGAAAAAACCCTAGACCCAGGACCAGAGCAGCTGGTGGCTACAGTTAACGTCGCTGAAGTGCTTCAGCTGTGACAGAGCCTCAGGTGTCAATTACTAAGCAGAAACATCCTATGGGTACAGACACGCTCCCACTGGTCCCCAAAGATACATAATCCACCAATTTCGAATGCAAGTTTGTCCTGGAAGCAAACCTCAGAACTGCACTGATGACATAATCAATGCATGTATTAAGAGTGGATGCCCAGCACTGAAGAAAAGCTGTCTCTAAACATGTCATCACAAAAGCATATCAGCGATGACTGCCAGCGATACTTTGTCAGCCTTAATTCATGCTTTCTATCACAAGAGCCTACATTAAGAGATTTAGCCTGTAAACAGTGGACTGAGCTCATTTCAAATCAGCAGCACATAGGCGAGAGTTATAAATAACGCATGCAGTGGTGCTGCAGAATGTTTGGGTGCACGCAGAATCAATGACCACGTTGCCTATGTCTTATCAAGGGTCAATTTACTTTTGTTATGACTGGATAGTGGCTAAGCGTAGACATCGGTGTAAATATCCACCAAGACGGTCTTCCAACAAACCGTACTAATTAGGATGCTGTAAAATAATTGCAAACCAGAAGACTGAATACTTTACAGGTAGGGCATATGCAGGCCCTGAAAACAATGTATCTTCTATTTGGCATATACATCGTGGATTTAGAACTAATGCAGATCCTACCTTTTTAGTGCCTGAAGTTGCTAAAAAAATATCTTAAGTGGCCAAGCATGATGGCTCATGCTTATAATCCCAGTACTTTGACAGGCCAAGGTGGGAAGGTCCCTTGAGGCCAGGAGTTGGAGATCAGCCTGGGCAACATAGCAAGACCCTGTCTCTACAAAAATGAAAATTAAAAAATTATCCCGGCATGGTGGCACATGCCTGTAATGACAGCTATTCAGGAAGCTGATGCAGGAGGATCACTTGAGCCCAGAAGTTCAATGCTTCAGTGAGCCATAATCACATTTTATATATAAAATATATCATATATATTTTTTATGTTCAAGGATATGTGTGTGTGTGTGTGTGTGTGTGTGTGTGTATTTGTCTCCTAGGAGTCATTCATTGACACCTGAATTAGTATTTTACATTTTATTAGTAGTAGTATATACATATATATCCTTGAAGATAAAATATATATATGCTATATTGTATATATAAAATATATGATATACTGTGTGTGTGTGTGTGTGTGTGTGTGTGTGTGTGTGTGTGTATCTTTTAGTTACCTTGATGGGAATGGGTGTTTATACTTCCCAAACCCAATAATATATTTTAGCATATTTTTGCATGCTGAAGTTATTTATTTACTGCCATATTGAGGAAAGTATGGTGGGAAAGGAAGCAAAGAGGAGAAATAACTCTCTTTAAACTGTCTTATAAAAACTCCAAGCTCTGGGCTGGCAGCGGTTTTGGGGTTTGGGGATCCTTTTTAACCAGCTCTACTTTAAGCTCCCGTTAAGCTTGTCAAATTAACTTCAGGTTTGTTACATGCCTGGCACAGCAGGCACCATTCAAAACGTACGTTCCTGGCAGCTGAGGTGGGGCATGTGCCGTCCAGCCTCAACCTCAGCCGGCTTTGTTTGGCTGCCTTCATCACGTGTACGTGCTCATACTAATCTTCTGTTTAACAGAGATCTGGAAAAGCCTAGCATCTTCCCATATTAAAGCGAGTTCATTAAAGAAATACCTCTTGAGATTGTATAGAAGGGCAAGAAAAGAATACTTAATTTCTAAACCAAATTGGTTTCACAGAAATTCTGCTTTTGGCTGATCACTTCACTTCAGCAGAGCAAAACAATACATTTTTATCCTTTTTCACTGAAACTTTTGGTTATCCCTGCACCAGGGAAAAAATCAATCTCTTCTATTAAGACTAATCTTGCTGTAGGAATATTACTATATTATTATTATTATTATTATTATTATTATAAATTCACCTCCATTTTGCTTGTTTGCTTGTTTGGTTTGCTCACTTCTTCTTTGAATACAGCGTACCTGAGGAAGCAGAATCACGTGGCTGATAACGTCAAACTACTCCTCTATTTGGCTTAATGTAATTGTAGACTAGTTGTAAATGAAAATAAAGATTGACCTCTTATTATTGAATAACACTATGTTAGATAAATAATTTTTTTTTCTTTTACCCAATGGGGAAATGATCTATTCCCACAGAGTCCTGTGATTAGGTTGGGTAAGAAAACCGTAACCACGAAACAATTAAGGCACAGAAATGTGCTCTATTGCAGAGTCGTTTCTCGTGAACACACCAGAGAGGCTCCACAGAAAGACTGGAACTTCAGTTGAGTCAGGAAGTTTCCTAAAAGATGGGTAAGTAGACAGAGGAAGGAGGAACTGACCTGGCACTGAGTCTAAGGTCTGAAAGAACATGGTTTGTAATATAGGAAAGCACAATCTATTCATAATACACAATACTTAAATTGATTCAACAAGTTAGAGACCACGCTTTGCCAAAAGTAGATAGCAGTATTCCGATGATTTGGTCTTTAATATAGTAGACTCTTTGAAGTATTTTAATATCGTATTACCCACTGATGGAGTTTAAAAACAAAGAGAAAGAACAGCAGTGCAAATTGATTCCTGCTGAGAACAACACTTACACGGTGATCTTTGGGAGTAACTGTTTTCCAAATTGTAATTACGAAGTTTTGTCCATTCTATAAAAGATACGATAACATCATAAATACCAAAATGGCAGTGGATTTTATATTTAAAAATATAAATAATGAATTAGATGTCATCATGGCCAACTGCTTAGTTGATTAAATACCACTCACGGTTATTTGATAGGGCTCACAAGCGCAAAAGCCATTAACAAGGGGCTAATTTCCTCCTGCACTTCCCTCCTCTTCCGCAGACCCTGGTCTGTAACAGCTCATTCCAGGCACTCCCTAAATGCTGAATGAATAAATAAATGAATGAAATTGTAGATATAGCTTCAGATAATAAGGAAATTCAAACTATTGTGTGCTCTTTACCCAAAATGACGGTGTGTAAAGAAAATAAATACTGCTTCTATTAAGATGTTCCATCATTATAGGAGGTTATATGAGAAGGTTGGGAGAAGTAATAAAAGGGATTTCTCTTCATCTTGAATGCTAAGGACCAAAGACCTTTCTCCTGTTTGAGGCTGACTACATTTGCATCGTACATCTTTAGATGATGAATAATTAGACATTTTGTGTATATTTACGATTGGAGTTTAAATTTTAGGCTGTGAATCCTGATGTCAAAATTTAGAAGCACTGACCTCTACTTATTCGTGTATTGGTAACGAAAAGAACTTTCCAAAGTTTTCCAAATTTGCTACCACCTTAGAAGAGCTAATCTCAGTTTACACTTGAATAACCCAGTATTTCATTAAGCACTTAGTATGTATGAGTTCAGTTAGCTATTGTTCAATAACCCAATAGATGTTATTGATTTGGGGGACTTACCTTGGGGGAGATAATTCAGAGACAGGACAGGACAAGAAAATATTAAAGAGTTAATTAACTAGACAGTGTAACACATACATGATAAGTACCATGCAAGTCAATTAAATAGCACTGTAGGACTTAAGGAAAGTAAGAATCACTACCAATTGATTATTCTTGGATGACTTCATGGAGAAAAAACAATTGTGCCTTTGAAGACAGTTGTGATTTAGAATGATGAAGAAGAAATTCGAGTGCATTTCAGGAATTCATTCATAGCATGAAGAGAATTCCCAACAGCCAAGACATGCTTAGAGGAAAATGCAGACTCGCTTTGCTTAGGGCAGCTCTTTCTATGAGGGTGGGGAGGTTGATAGGGAAATTACAGTTTTTTTCAGCATGTAGAGAGCCTTAAATGACAGCCTAGGCTTTTAAGACAATTCCATAAGGTGTGATTGATGGTATGATAAAAGGAGGCATTTTAAGACCATTTATCTAATGCGTATACTAGTGTGCAAGATACATTTAAGGTGGGGTGTACTAGAGGCACGAAGCCAGCTGGGAAGCTAGGAACCAAGCACAGGACATTAACAGCCACAGCTCCAGTGACAGCAACAGGACTGGAAAAGAAAGAATGGAAGAGTAACAGTTCAAAGAGAGATCAGGCCGTGCACGGTGGCTCACGCCTGGAATCCCAGCACTTTGGGAGGCTGAGGCGGGTGGATCGCTTGGCGTTGGGAGTTCGAGGCCAGCCTGGTCAACGTGTTGAAATCCCGTCTCTACTTAAATACAAAAATTAGCCGTTGTCGTGGTGCATGCCTGTAATCCCAGCTACTCTGGAGACTGAGGCAGGACAACCCCTTGAACGCAGGAGGTAGAGGTTGCAGAGGGACGAGTTCACGCCACTGTACTCCAGCCTGGAAGACAGAGTAAGACTCCATCTCAAAAAAAAAAAAAAAAAGAGAAATCAATGGCACTTTTTGACCGACTGCACTTGATGAGGTTCTAAAGGTCATTTAAACCAAAACAACTACAAAATGATCCCAGAAATAAAGGCAGTTCATGTACAGCTCAGAGGTGGACCAGCTGACCTCTAAGACCTCGAACAAACTAAGTTCCACTCCTCGTGTCTGCTCATATTATTTCCCTCTCTCTCTCCTTTGCCTATCCAATTATGGCTGTCTACTAAGATCTATTTCAAATCTCACCACTCCCTGGAAAACTGCAAGACTACTTCCTGGTATGTACAAGGTCTTTCTGGGTCTCCTGATACATTCACTTCCCTTCCACATAATCAGGTGTTTAACTGCATCCTCTTGTATGCTACAGAAATTCTTTCCCTTATCAGTCTCTCCACCCTCCTAGCTTTTACTGTTTCTATCTTACAAAAGCTAGCATTGAATTAAATATTAACTAGTATAAAATACAAACTTGTAGCTAGAGGTAACAAATCTGAATAAATGCATCTCTTTTACTGGACCATGGAAATCTCAATACCCGAAGGATACAGGGAAGCCGATAGGCACTGAATATTCAAAAATTTTAATAAGCTCTTCTGAAACTTGAAGCTGAGAATCTTTCTAGATATTCAAGCATTATCTATGGAAATAAAACAAGAAGCCCTGGAAAAGTGTGGCAAATACATTGCTAAATGAACAGTTTAAAAGCCTATTCTAAGAGACACAATGGAGCTGACCATTTCCTATGTCATATGAGGGGAAGTAATTCAATGATGTCTTTGTGCTGCTCAGAAAATCACACAAAGTCACTTTCTGCTTTTTAGTTTGCTCTTTGGCCCCATGTAAAAAGTTGCCACAGAAATTGCTTTGTGCTCAGCAAAAAGTCAACCTGTTAATTCCAGTGACTGGAATCACTGAAGGTCAAAAAGTAAAACCCACCTGCTGTGTCACATTTTCACAATTCAGAGGTTTCTTCTGTGCTGTACTCAGCAGTTACATGATGGTTTCTTTGTGTGGAATGTGTATTTCATTTTCAAGAGGCCTACTCTTGATTAACTTGTACTTGGTAAACAAACATGTATTGAGAGTCATTTGGGTTCTGAGCACAGTATTAAGTCATTTGGAAAAGAGAAGGTTAAAAAAAATTGTATACAGAGAAGTCAATTTAAAATCCTGAAATAGCAACAAATATACCAACCTTGACATTGCAGTTTATAAATACATTTTAGAAAACAAACATATTGCATAGAGAAAAAAACAGAAAGGGTGATCTATAAAACAACAAAAATTTTAAGCAAACTAGAACATCATAAAAATGTCATTCTATGGTCTTTCATGTGAGAACGGGGATGCAATCAGTATGGAAAAAAGTCAAAAGGAAAATAAAACTCCAAAGGTTCATGAGGCATTTCAAAGCACAGAGCAGAAAATTCTCTGAAAATGTTTTCTCTCAATCAAAAATTATAAATTGCATCAAATTTGAAATTTGGGTAATAAAAATGGACTATTCAATGATAACATTTTCAAAATACTTTATAACGCCTCATTTATATTAGATCTGTGTTCTTAACATAATGACAAATATGTTTTTCTAAAACAGACAATTATAATAAATGAATGGCGAAAAGCATGAATATTGTCATAGTTATGTCATAGCTTATTGTCCCAAGTGAAGTGGCCTTAGACTGCTGGGCTTTTATATGTCCGTTTCCAGCATTTTGTCCACTCATCGTATTTTACGTTTAATTTGCCATTCACTGTAGCCTACTAAGAACTAAATAGCGCAAAGGAAAATCATGTTATTAAATTAATTACATGAATGTTTAAGAAAAATTCAAAGTCAATAGGCTCTTTTCTGAGAGGCTGTGGGAGGTCCTGTGAGTCCTCTGTAGTTTATATTTGCCCATTACTGTGTGTCTAATACCTTCCACATCCCTGGCAACTAAGTTAATTGATAACACAGTGATAAATAAATAAAGCATACATATTTGTGATGTATTTTTCCTATATTATTTGAAATCTTCAATTTATTTTTAGATATGTCTGCTCAGAATAGGTTAAACTGCCAAAAGTTTGAATGCGAAGTAACAGGTGCTAGCTATCATGTGCATTTTTAATATTTCACACTAAAATTAAACAAATTTTCTCTGTAAATGTCTTTTTATTGAAAAAAAAAGTCTTTTTATTGAAAAAAAGAAATACTGTGGGGTGACAAAGATGTTTTGTTCCAGTTTCAAATCCTCTCTTTGTCTTTATTTGAACTATAGATGTGTTCAAATAAAGACAAAGAACTATAGATGTGTTCAAATAAAGACAGAGAGGATTTGATACTGGAACAAAACAAATTCAACTTTGAATAAAAAATGTAGCAAATTCAACTTTGAATCAAAAACTGTAATGTTCTTTTTTGCCTTGCTAAGTGTTAGTAGCAAATATTCACGTCAATAACTAATTTTTTCATGCATGAAACATAAATTAGAACGAAATGGTGTTCAGTATAATCCACAGGCTCACAGAAAAAAAAAAGGAAGAATGGTGGTTGATTTTACCCGTGTCTAGAAAGACAACATTGCGTTCTGGAAGCTGCCGGTGAGTCAGAGGTGCAGGGGTGCAGGAGAGCTGGGGAATAGGATGCAATATACTGTGAGATCCTTCAGTTTGTAAAACACAAAGGCTCAGATTGCAGGGAAAATATCAAGCTTCACATATTTCATTTGAAGTGTTTTTACATTTACCTTGTGTGGTAAAATGGCCATAGCATTTCAGGGCAAATGTCCTTGACGTTGGGGGCTACCCCACCTCTGACACACACTGTATTTGTTTCTGAAGAATCAGGCTTGTGAGGAAGGACAGGACATACAACCTAGAATGTCCCAGAGAAGCCGACTTTGTCATATATCTATATGAATACTCACCTCCCCTAATATGTTCTTTTATAAGCTAAAATTTTTATATAAAGCAAAATCTCATGGGATGGCACTTGAAAGAAAAACATGTTTTATGACATCGAAATCTCTAGAAAAAACTAAATAGATGTCATTAAAAATTGTTCTAGTGATTGTTTTTTTTCAAAATGATCAGATATGCCATTTTGTAACATCCCCAGAAGTTAAGCTATTAGAGGATTTCCTGGAAAATGATTGAATGTTAGCCACTTGGTCAAGGGTATAAATATCTTACATTTTCAATCAATCTGATACATATTTTTATTAATAACTCATAATTATAATTCTTTCACTGCTTATGACTATCCCAACTTGATAAATAGAGAAGCTGAATGTATCTGCCCTGAGGTCAAAAATCCTGGTGTGCACCGAGTCCCTTGTAAGATTGCGGAACCCACTTAATGACTCTGCACTCTAGATGTGGGTCTTGGGAGGGCCCCACCTTCATCACTGAATGCACTGTCCATGTGGCAAAAGCTCAGCATATTTTTAGAAGTCAGTATTTCAATACCAAAGCCAATGTTTAAAATTGAAATATAATTTACATACTATAAAATTTGCCTGTTGAAAGTGTACCATATAGTGGTTTTTAGTATATCCATAAGGCATTCCGAACACCACCACTATCCAATTCCAGGACAGTTCTATCAACCCAGAAAGCAACATGCCAGGCAGGTCACGGTGGCTCACGCCTGCAATCCCAGCACTTTGGGACGCCAAGTAGGCGGATCACTTGAGCTCAGGAGCTAGAGACCAGCCTGGCCAACATGACAAAACCCCATCTCTACTAAAAATACAAAAACTAGCTGGGTGTGATGGCAGGTACCTGTAGTCCTAGCTACTCGGGAGGCTGAGGCGGGAGAATCGCTTGAACCTGGGAGGCAGAGGTTGCAGTGAGTCAAGTTTGCGCCACTGCGCTCCAGCCTGGATGACAGAACAAGACCCTGCCTCCAGAAAGTAAAAAGAAACAGAAAAGAAAAGACACAAAGAAACAAAAAGAGACCTAATCCCCATTAGCAGTCACCCTGCACTGCCTCTCCCCAAGCTCCGACAATCGCCAATCAACTTTCTCTCTGCAGATTTGCCTAAGCTACACACCAACACCAATCCTGAAAGAGAATTTTTTTCATTAGTTCACTGGGATATTTTGCGCTACTCTATTTTATTTCTTAAAAAACAGAAACAAAACATCTACAGAATAAAGAAAACGAAACTTGGCAGACTTTTGTCAAATATAATCAGTAGAAATAATTGGTAGAAAATTATTTTCTTAAGGAAACAAAATGAAACAGACTCCTGGGCTCAGTCTATTGGAATTCATTTTTTCAATTATTTTATTCATGCTACCAAAAAATCCTTCTTTTTTTTTTTTTAAGACAGAATCTCGCTGTGGCTCCCAGGCTGGAGTGCAGTGGCACGATCTCGGCTCACTGCAACTCTCGGGTTCAAGCAATTCTTCTGCCTCAGCCTCCTGAGTGGCTGGGACTACAGGCATGCACCACCAAGCCCAGCTAATTTTTGTATTTTTAATAGAAACGAGGTTTCACCATGCTGGCAAGGCTGGTCTCTTAACTCCTGACCTCAAGCAATCCACCTGCCTCAGCCTCCCAAAGTGCTGGGATTACAGGCATGAGCCACTGCGCCCAGCCTCAAAGAAACCTTGAAGAAATTGCATTCTCATAGGAAGCACATTAGACTAATTATATTTTATAGTTAAAACAAATAACACTAAACATAGCTGACATATAAAAATTTCTTTGCTTAAGTATTAAATGAAATAATTCTCTGGAAAACATGCAACTATTAGATATTTTAGCATAATTGCTCAATTTTGTGAAAGAGAATCAAATGCACATTTGTTCTTAATAATATGAAGAATGGAAATTCAGAGTTTCCTAAACTATCTATATTTTAATTAAAAGAAATTTACTCTCTCTATAGTAAGATAATATGGTATTAAAATAAAAGCATTCTCAATAGTAAAATGATTTTGCTGATTAGCTTTGTAAATAAAACTATGTTTTGAACTATCACAGGATTACTGGCTGGGTACTGAGGCTCATGTCTGTAATCCCAGCACTTTGGGAGGCCAAGGCGGGCGGGTCACCTGAGGTCAGGAGTTTGAGACCAGCCTGGCCAACATGGTGAAACCGCATCTCTACTAAAAATACAAAAAATTAGCTGGGCGTGGTGGCATGCACCTGTAATCCCAGCTACTCGGGAGGCTGAAGCAGGAGAATTGCTTGAACCCATGAGACGGAGGTTGCAGTGAGCAGAGATTGCACCATTACACTCCAGCCGGGGCGACAGTGCAAGACTCCATATCAAAAACAAACAAACAAAGAAACAAACAAACAAAAACCACTGGATTAATCCTAGTGACAATGTGTAGAGTGTGAAACAGGAAACGGGAACATTAAGAGACTCTCGTCTCATAGTCATAGTACATTATTAAGACCCTGGTTTAAGGTAGATGGGATAGAGAAAGGGAAATCGATTTTTGTGAGACAGAACCAACCAGAATTCTTAACATACCTCACACAGGAGATGAGGAAAACTTCAAGACGTCTCCAGAATTTCCTGCTTGAGTGACTGGCTGTGGAAGACATAATTTACCGATACAGAAGATGGGAGGAATTAAGAGGCTGGTAAGAAAACACCCTAAGTTTGGAGTATTTTGCCCTGTAGCTTTTTGACTCTCAACCAGGTATTTGGATATACAAGTTTATTGTTCAGAGTAATAGAGGCTAGAGAGAAATATTTGGAAATGGTCAGTATAAAACTTGTGGATAGTAGAAATTCTGGTTGAAATCACCCAGAGTGCTTAAAGAAAGTTCATTGCAGCACTGTTTACAATAGCAAAGACCTGGAAACAACCCAAATGCCCATCGATGATAGACTGGATAGGGAAAATGTGGCACATATACACCATGGAATATCATGCAGCCATCAAAAACGATGAGTTCGTGTCCTTTGTAGGGATATGGATGAACCCGGAAACCATCATTCTCAGCAAACTGACACAAGAACAGAAAATCAAACACCGCATGTTCTCACTCATAGGCGGGTGTTGAACAATGAGAACACATGACACAGGGAGGGGAGCATCACACACTGGGGTCAGTTGGGGAGAAATAGGGAGGGACGGTAGGGGGTGGGGAGTTGGGGAGAGATGGCATGGGGAGAGATGCCAGATATAGGTGAAGGGGAGGAAGGCAGCAAATCACACTACCACGTGTGTACCTATGCAACAACCTTGCATGTTCTTCACATGTACCCCAAAACCTAAAATGCAATTAAAAAAAAGAAAAAACAAGGCAGCTAAGGACAAAACTGATATAGAGAGAAAGAAGAACAGGAAGGACAAATGGAGACCTGAACGCCACTGAACAAAACGGAGAAATAGGAGAAAACCCAAAAGAGTGATGTGGCAAAAACCGAAGAACTCAAGTTTTAACACAGAGGGGCCGGCAGCAAAATCAACGAAGCAGAAATGTTCAAGGTAAGCAGGCCTGAGAAGTGAATGCTGGAATTGCCTATCCAGATGTCACTAGAAGAAAGTCTTCAGCAGCTGGGGAGATGGTAAGCCAGCAGGGAGACACGGCAGGCCGGTGCTGGAAAGCTGGAAACAGGCACTTAGAACTGATTAGCGTGTAGACAGTATTCGGAGCCGTTAATCAGGGTGACATGATCTGCGGAGTGAGTGTGGGTGACCAGAAGATAACCCTGAACTAAGCCCGCGGGGCTAGCCAACCTTAAGAAAGAGGCAGAGGAGGAACCAGCAGAGAAAACTGAGACGGAGAGGCCAGGGAGATGAGAAGGCCACCACAGCTTCTGGGGCCCTGCTAGGCTTTATGAACCTGTGTCGGAGGATCGAGTGGGCAGCCGTGTGAAGAGCTGCCATCAGCGGAGACGGGGCGCGGACCACGGGCAGTGAGACTGCGGAGGTTCCTGGCCATGCCAGGGAAATGCCTAGTAGGAGTCACTTAAAACATGTCAAAGTCAACCAAGGTAAAGAAAGCCTAAGGAATGGTTCCAGGTTAAAGGCTACTAACGGGACACGATGACCCTGGATTGCATTGAGATAGTGGGCAACATGTGAGTGTAAACTGCATATTGGATAATAATGTGGGATCAATGTGTAATTTCCTGATTTTGATAACTTTACTGTGGTTACAAAAGAGAATGCTCTTCTCCTTCGGAAATATTCAATAATGTGTTTAGGCATAAGGCGCGTAGCATCTCCAGCCCACTCTCAGGTTACTCAGGAAGAACAAAGTGTGTGCGTGCGCACGTGTGTGTGGGTGGATGACAGAACAATAAAGTAACCAGAGAAGGACATCAACAAATGGTGAGTCTGGATAGAAGCTACAGAGGAGTTTCTTGTGCTATGATGTTAACTTTTATGTGTAATGAAAAGTAGAAATTACCAAAAGGAAATGAGGAGAGGGAGAAAGAGGGGAGAGTAACTGGAAAAAGCAAGTCTACCAACTGGTAAAGTGAACACCTGCGCTTTATAGAAAGGTAAGGAAACGGGGTGGTGAATGGTGGAAAAGGGAACATCAAAATAAGATTTTGGTTTTTTTCTCCTTAGCTGACCAAAATCACAGTTGGCAAGCTGGCGTAAATGTGCCAGCACAAAGAGAAAAAGTGGAATAGAAGAGAAAGGGCGGAAATTCCTGGCAGGGTTCCTGTCGTAAGGAGAAGAGGATGCGTCTGCACACATATGGAGAGGTCGGCTCTCCTAGGAGCAGGGAACGTTCATCTTGATAATAAGCAGAAAAGCAAAGCCTGGGAATGCGATTACTGGAGGGTGGAAAGAATAGACGAAGACGCCCACCCCACCGATGGCCCTGGGAGACGTGGAAAGCACCTCCCTTGAATGCATTCTTGGGAAGTAGTGTTTTCAGTGATAACCAGGACTGAAGTCCGAGCAGCCAGGTGAAAGGGAAGTTCAGAGAATATCCTAACAAATGGCAGAGCTTGGGCGTAAGCAGCCGTCTACACAGACCCAAGGAAAACCCAGTCATGTTGTGGATCACCGATAGCACAGGGTTGAGGCCCTGAGTGATGATGGATGGCCTGGGACCCGCTGCCTGGGTGAATGAGGGGCTGACGGATGTGAGCACCATGAGCTCAGTGCTGATTATTTCCTGAAGAGAAGTGGGCGGCCAGCTCAAGATGGAGGTGACGGGTCCACTGGCTGACCATGCCTTCCTGCAGATGCCAGCATCACGGCAACCACGGGGAGAGAGAACGTCTCCATAGCAATTGGCCGTGGAAGCTGCAGCACTAAATGGTGTGAGTATTTCTTCTTCTTAAACACACGATAGAGGGGCCCATATGGAAAGGGTGGCCCCTTGTGAGGCAGGAGGCTAGAAACGGCCTCTCCCTTGTGGGCTGAAATGCTTAGCGCCTGGTGTGGGAGCTGGAGCATTAGTGGCTCAGAGGCTGGCTCTTGGATCACCTCAGTAAATGACGCCACCCTCCCATTCAAAGATAAGGATGGAAGCAGTTATAGGTGTGTTTGTATGGACTTAATATTCTGTGCAAAGTAGGAACGGGTCACCTGAAGATAAAAGGAAGTGAATGAAGTAGGTGACAGTACGTCTGAGGTCTCAAGGGGGGTTCATGAGATTTTGGATCAAGCCACTGGGGGCACATCACAGGTTCATGGACGGAGACATGGAAAAATTCTAGGAGAGGGCTGAGGGCCCACCCAAGGTTGGAGTTTACAAATTTGTCACTACGTATGTGGTCCTGGATCTGTTGAATAGTAGACTCTTCAAAACACACTGATAAATCCCTCCCTCTTAAAACCTGAGGCATTGGCCCTCTCTGAAGACTACAGCACTGCCTCGCATGGCGGGGATTAACCCAAACTGCTCTGTGAAGCTCGTCTGATCTACAAGCAACGAGAAAGGTGGAAGAATTTGTAAAAATTAAAAAATGAAAACTGAGCTGTGGCCTTAGACTACAGTGCGACATTTGAAGAGTTCATTGTCTCTCTAGTTTAAGAATCAAGGAACAAATTGGTTTTCCTGTTTGGCGCGTTCTGTAACTCATTTGACATACTGCTTCAGTCATACAGCAAATACATATTTTTTACTTCATTTGGAAAAAAAATTAAAATGCTCTCACCTTGGAGCTTTATTTTACATTTTGCAGCACACATTTGTACTTCTGGTTCTTTTTAGGCAGAAATCTGAACTAACAAGTACTTCTATTTTTTTCTTCCCAGATTCTTTACATTTCTACAGCTGTATTTCACCCTTTTTGAACATAATAAACCATTTCTCAGCAAACATTTAGATAAAATGTCACACACTTGGAGAAGGAAAATCTAGATTGCAGATCAAAAACAAGGCCATATTAAGCATGAGAAGTGGTAGTGTGAATGCAATTTACAATGTTTTGATTTAATACCATAAAGAATGTCTACAAAATAGACTGCAGATTGGAATTTGTGGGGACGTTTTCTTTAGTTTATGTAAGGAATGCCATTCTTATTCAGTAAGATTTAATCAGGCTACTTGAGACTGAGATATAAGTGTGGAGAAGATATTAACTTTTCTTCTCCATATACGTGGAATGTAAATTACTTAGGAAATTTTACACTGACAGTACATGGTGAGGAGATGTACGTATATATACATACATATATATATATATATATATTTCTTTTCAAGATAAAATAAGTACGAGACCTCAAAAATATTTGGAATGCAAATACTATTTTAGAGTAACAAAATATTATTTCTGTGAAACAGAAACTAAAGTTGAAAACTACTTGAAATATAAATTCCATTTTAGTGAAAAAAATCATAAAAATACTCATATAGTTAAAAATTTATTGTGTACAAATGGCTTCTGCTACGTCTGATATATTTTATTCTCAATGTATTATATTCTTTTATATAACTTTATGATATTCTAGATTTAAGTAATAGATTTTGATATACTATTTTACCACGTTTTAGGGTTTTTTTTCCTTTTATGAACAGATTCAATCTCCACCATTAAAAATGTTTAAATAATTTAATCTGAGACAGCAACAGCAACAAAAAAGCAGAACTACTGTTGTAAGTTTCTTGCATTATGTATAAAACGGCCTAACAATATAATTTTATTTGAAGGTAGACTGTGTTAACTTATATATATTATCAATCCTAGAGCAACCACTTTAAATATAAAGGAACATAGCTAGTGAACTAAAAGAACACATAAGACAGATCCCAGACAATAACCAATCAAACCTAAAGCAGAAAATACAAAAGGGGTGAACAAAGGGAAGATGGGACACATAGAAAACAGATAGCAAGATGGTAGATTTACGCCCAGCCAGGCCAATAATTACAATGAATGTAGATCCTCTCATATTTCAACTAAAAGTCAGAAATTGACTTCCAATTTCTAGTCCAGCATAAAAGGAAACTGCAAATCCTCACTGTCTGCTAACAAGTAAAAAGCTGAAAAACTTGATAATCAACAACTCTTCTAGATCTGTCAAAGAATTGGGGTCATAGGACAAATTGTAGCCCTCAAAATGGGAGAGACACACAAGTGGATGCAGAGAAGTCCCACTCACCAGAGCAGAAACCTCATGGGAACAAATGCAAGTGTAGGAATACCTGCACTGTAATCCATAAATTGCTGCAGGCTGGATTTGAACAATTCAGAGAGTTAAAATCTTGGGGTGGGGCAGTATTAGGGACACTTCCACACTTTGATTTTTACCTCCAGCAGCCCTACCAGATTCTCATAGTGAAGACTGGACAAAAAGTCTGTCTTAGTCCACTTGGACTACTGTAAGAAAATACCTTGAACTTGGTAATTTATAAACAATAAAAATTATTGTTCACCTGGAGGCTGGGAAGTCCAAGAACACACTGTCAGTAGATGCAGCATCTGATGAGGGCTTGATCTCTGCTTCAGAGATGGAGCCTTCTTTCTGCATCTTCAGATAGTTGAAGGGCAAAAGGACTTCCTCAAGCTTTATAAGGGCATTAATCCTGTTTATGAAGACAAACCCTAAAGGCCCCAACTCAGTACCATCACACTGGGGATTCGATTTCAACACATGAATTTTGGGGGTTCAGAGATATTCAAACAATAGCAAACTCCTCATGCTTCTGACACAGAGAGTAAAAAAAATAATTACTTTGAAGTATGCCCAGAGCATTCTGCTCTTTTTAACAAGGCCTGCCCTCAAAAGGAAATACTTTACCAGAGCTAGCCCCATTTGGCCTTTGATGTGGAATGAAAAAAATACACAACTTCAGACTGCTCTAGCCATCCTGTCCCACCTAAGTGGAAAGAAGAGAGAGACTCCGAAGCACTTGTGAAGGTCACAGCACAGGAACACAAGCTCATTAAAAGACTGAAACCTAATCATGGGACTACAGGACACTTCCCCTTTCACTCCCCTTCCCGCCACATCACTAATGACCGATTAATGACCTGTCTATTACAGTTCTTCTACCTGCATGTTCAGCTTTCAACAGAAGTCACAATGCATACTCAAAGGTGGAGAACACAACCTGAAGAGACAAAACAGGCACCAGAACCAGGCGCGGATATGGCAGGAACGTTGGAAAGTTAGAGATTGTCAGACCGGATGAAAAAACAGATCTTAACTGCACGCTGTGTGCCATAACCTAATTTTAAATAGAGTGATACATATAGGTTAAAAATAAAAGAGCAAAAAAAGACATATCATGTAAACACTAATCAAAAAAGGTGGCATGGCAATAGAAGCATCAGCGTAAACTTAAAAGACAAGAAATACTACTAGAAGTAAAGAGGAAGATTTGATAATAAAGAAGCCAATCTATTAAGAAAATATAACAATCCTAAATGTGCATGCACCTAATAACAGAACTCCAAAATCATAAAGCAAAAACAGAATTGAAAGGAAAAATAGACAAAAATCCACATTGACATTGGCTACTTTAACACTCCTCTCTCTGCAACTGGTAGAAGGAGTGAGGAAATCACTAATGCAGAAAATGTCTACCTTATCAATCAACACATTCTGACTGATATTTATGCAAAACAGCACCTAGTAACAGCGTACTGCACACTATTCACATGTGCCGTGGAACATTCACAAAGACAGATCATCTGCTGGTCCATGAAGTAAGTCTTGAGAGATTTAAAAGAGTTGAAATCACTTCAGAGTAGGTTCTGTCACCATAATTGAATTAGGCTCGAAATCAATGATGAAAGAAAATCTGGGAAACTCCAAACTATTTGAAATTAAGCAGTGTAGTTACAAATAACCAAGCATCGAAGAGGAAATTAAGTTAGAAAATATTTTAACCACTGTGGTAATGAAAACTTAACATACTGAAATATATGGATGTCGGTTAAGCAACGCAATGCTGAGAGGCAAGTTTGAGCTCCATGTGGTTGTATTAGGCATCATGAAAACAACTATAATATACTAAAACGTTATTTATTGTTTTTGTTTTTTGTTTTTTTTATTTTTATTTTATTTTTTTTGGAGACAGAGTCTCTGTTGTCCAGGCTGGAATGCAGTAGCACAGTAGTATCTCACTGCAACTTCCGTCTCCTAAGTTAAAGTGATTCTCCTGCCTCAGCCTCCCTAGTAACTGGGATTACAAGCACCACCGCCACACCTGGCTAATTTTTGTATTTTTAGTAGAGATGGGGTTCCGCCATGTTGGCCAGTCTGGTCTTGAACTCCTGACCTCAGATGATACACCTGCCTCGGCCTTCCGAAGTGCGAGGATTATAGGCTTCAACCACTGTGCCTAGTCTAAAACATTATTTTTGTTAATGAGGGACCATTTAAACCTTCTTTACTTGGAAGGGGCAGGGAATGAAGGATAGGTGTGAGGCACAGCACAGTACAAGCTAGGGACAGGGGTGATATTTGGGCTGGACATTGAAACATGAGGCCAGATGACGAATTTCTGGAAAGGCAGGGGGTGCTGTACCTGAAATGCTGTTGATAGAAGAGCTAGCATTCCAGTTTGGATGAAGGGTGAGATTTCTGGAGGAATGTGAGTGGGGCCAAGAACATCAAGCTGAGCGTGCAACACATTGTGAAGGGCCTGGTGTGCCCTACATGTACACAGAAGTAAATGAGTGAGTCAGAATACCATCTGTGGACATATTCAACAGTATTCTCATTTTGCTTCTCTGAAGGAAAACTAACTAGCTAATGCAACAGTCAGCTCAATATGAATCACAACTATTGAAAAAGAGAAAGAAGTTTGATGAATACCAAAATTACCAGAGGCTTTTCCATACGTATCCTTTGGGTAGCTTACTTGCGAGAAGGAAGAATCATCGAAGCTACTTGGCAGGTGTACCTAAGCTAGCCCCAATCACACCTCCTCACAAAATCCAGCTGGCATGCCAAGTGTGAGAAAACAGCCCAGCTAAAATACATTGCTGAAAAGTCTTGAATTTACAAACAAATGATTGCCGTTATAAAAGAAAAAGAACACAGAAAACAAAACACAGCACCGTGTTGTCACTTTGAGGAACAGTTTTGCACCAGAAGAGGTAATGTGATTAAGTAGGTGTTGATTGATTTTGGTTTGGCGGGTCAAGGCCTCTCACTGAATTTGAACATTTGAGATTCCAGGCTATTGACCTACTGTAATATCAGAACACTGTATAAAATGCTTCGATTTTTAACAGAATTTAACATTGTCAGAAGTCATAAGGCAGTTTTATTTTTCCTAATTCACAATTAAGTCATAATAGCAGCAAGTTAATGTTACTCAGTCACAGAGCCAGAGGATTTGATGAGGTATACAATTTTCCCACAAGGCTAAAAACGTAATTATGAAAACGTCCTGAACTGAAAAACACTAGCGTCAGCTATTTCCAAGAAAGATAAAAGATCATTTAACAGTAAAGGGATTACAGATAAAAGGAATACAAAATTAAGTGGAAACCACCAGGACAGAAGGAAAAATTTCTAAACAGGAACCAAACATTAAAACATTTTATTATAACAAGAAAACATGACTTTCATTTGTCTAAAGGACAGCACCAAGTTTTTAAATTCATATTTCTGATTAGTTCACCCAGACGTTTCAAGATGAATAGGTATTGAATGATGATTATACTTTCAATGGTGCTGAAGAAACAAGCCCTGAATATGCCTCAGTCTACCAAACTGACAATCACAGGAGGGCCCGTTCCACACTCAGTAACCAGGGGCGCCTTTTCATCAGTTCACGTAAACTGCAAGGGGTACTTCCTAGTTTTGTTTTCATTTCTTACCCCAAAACCTATCTCCCACCAAGTCCTCTCTATAAAATGAAGACATCGATAGCTGCTTAACGGGATTGTTGGGAAGAGCAAGGAAGAGAAAATGAATAATGCATGTAAAAGAACTGTACACCGCCCTGCACAGAAAGCATTATTACAAAGTGTTTTACATTTATAAAGAGCTTTTCAAAGCATTCTCTACTTAAAATTCAGTTCACAATCACCAGCTGAGGTCTATAGTACATCAGGCACTCTGTTAGATGCTGGAGATTCAGACAGAATCCCTGCCCGCAGGAAGCTCGTGGCCTGGACTCTAGAAGAATCAGGTAATTCTGTCTATGTCTGCGGAAAACGCTGTGAAAACGTGGGACGTTGTGCCGAGAGCCAGGCCATCCGCAGAGACCACCACCCAGGCAGCAGCGAAGGAACTGAGAGGCAGACACCCAGACAGCACAGCAAAGCGGGTCTGTGGGAGTGGGGGGCAACAGGTCCCAGCCGAGAGCCTCAGGGGCTGACAGCATTCCAGGCTGAGGGCCTCGAGCAGACTCTGACCCATGCATTTATTGTCTTCTAAACAGGTGATGATTATCATGAAACAGATGTTGGGTATTTTCTCATAACCCAAAATATACCAAGTAGGCAGCGTGCCTGCTTGCCAGTGATCGCAGACAAACTAAAACGTATTCTCCAGGAGGGAGCCCCAGGGGCAGGGTCAGAAGTCTTAAAGAATTGTTTTAAGCGGTGCATGATATTTACTCAATTGTCTTGGCACTTTGGAATGCCCCAAATCGTTTTCTAGTCGGGTTGGGGGGAGGCTAGGTTTTCCTTGCCATCGTTCTTCCTAGCAAACAATATATTCTACTGTAACTCAGCATTTCTCAATATCCATACGCTCCACGTTTCCCAGCAAATTTGCTGCGAAGAAGTTGGCATCCAAGCTAGAGAAATGAGTGCATAATCCCTGTTCTCAGGACTCTGGATTTCTGCAACCTTCCTGAAATGTTTAATGAATGCTTGAAATTATCTCATTTCACCTGTTATCAATCCTCTGCTAGTAACCAAGACAGATAGAGGTTATTTCTTATATGAGGCAAGTGAGGCTTCAGAAAGATAAGTAGCCTCATTCTAGAAAATGGCTCAGTGGCAAAACTGGCCTTCAGACCCAGGAAGTGCTCAGTGTTATACAATAGAGTTCGTTTGGTGTTTGCAGTCATGGCAATGGAATGTGGAGTCTTATTAGAAATAAACTGCTCCACACCAGACACGTATTTTAAAAGAAGAAATCACGATTCTTAGAAAATTGGGTGTCACCACTATACATTTAAAATTCTGTCAACACCAGTGAAACAAGGTAAACAAGCCAACGTGCATGCAAATGCTTTACATGAATAGACTCAAATCCAGTAGCTGTTTTGGAAGGAAAAATCTCAATTTGTATGCCGAGAGAGAATGGCAAACTGATATTTCTATAACAGTTAGGACAGCCACAGTACTACACAGAGAGTGCAAAGACCGTGCACACTGGGTGGCCAGCGTGGGCCGAGAAAAGGAGTTTTTATTGCCCTCTCCTCAACAATACTTTGCACGCATGCACGTGCACACAAACACACACACACGTGTGCACACACACACACTGCAGCAGCAACCCTTTCTCTGCCCCTCAGAGAAGATGCCCTAGAGCCCTTTCAGGGGCCCTTCCAGAGTGGTTTGAGCAGCACTTCTCTGCCAATAAACAGAGGTCGAGGAACGCCCCTTGGCCATGGAGTCTGGTCAAAGTCATGTCCCGCCTGTGGACAGGAGCAGAGGTAGGAGCTGGATGCCTGTTGAAAACAAACCGAATTCCAGAAAATAATGTTACTGTTCAACAAGAAAGAAATGCTTTCAATCAGTTTGTGTCCATTTACAAAGTTGGAAAATGTTTTAAAGTAGACTGCAAAATTGGTGATAATGTACTTAACTATGCATTTATTAAAAGTTGGTGATTTGATGTTTTTTAAAAAATTTATATTTATATATGAAATTTTATATTCTATATTTAAATAGTAAATCTATAAAAATTGGCATTGAATTTTTTATATATGTCAGGAAAATAACGACAGAGAAATACAGTAATGTTAGCAGTTTTTTTTAATCCTTTTTTTTTTTTACCTTTTATTTTGAGTTCGGGAGCACACGTGCAGTTTTGTGATAGAGATAAACTGATGTCACAGGGTTTGTCGTGCGGATTACTTAGTCACTCAGGCACAAAGCCTCGTACCCAAATCGTTATGATTGTCTGCTCCTCTCCCCTCCCTCCTCCGCGCTCGGGTAGGCCCCAGTGTGTGTTGTTCCCTTCTTTGTGTTCATAGTTCTCATCACTTAGCTCCCACTTATAAGTAAAAACACACAGTATTTGGTTTTCTGTTTCTGATTAGTTTGCTAAGGTAATGGCCTCCGGCTCCATCCACGTTCCTGCAAAAATGGGCATGATCTCATTTTTTTTAATGGCTGCAAGCAATCAGTTTTAATCATGGTCCACTACTTGCCACAATGAATATTTCTTCTACATTAATAATAAAAAACGTAAAATATAAAATAATTTCCTTACTAAAGATAAAAAATTGGAAAGAAGTGTTAACCTTCCTCTCAAGTCTCAATAAAAATAACAAAAAGTGTTCTGTTCTAAGTCGTAAACCCCTAAGAGCAGAAATATCAAGAGGGGACAATAACAACACGGTAATGGAGGCGGAAAGCAAACGGATGAACAATATCAGACTAAGAGACCAGTTCAAGCGCAAAGCAAAGCTAGCAACGGGAAAGCAAGGAAGCAACACGGCTGACAGCAGAAAACCCCAGGGCCTCAGAAACGGGCAGCAGTAGAACAACAGGCTGCTAAGGAAGCAGGTCAAGAGCTCCCCTGCGGCGGTCCTCATTCCACACCACCCCGCGCGCCATGGACCATCGTCCCCCACCCTGGAGAAGACCAGAGTTTATTCTCTGGAATGGGAGGAACGGAGGGTCCTTGAGATGGAGATACCAAGGAGAGGCGGGTCACATACTGGAAATAAGAGAAGTAAAGGTTATTAAGGAATCTTGAGACCACTAGGCCTTTCCTTCTGTGGCTGTGAAAATGCAGGTGCAGAGCTATATCTTCCATGCACGAAGTAGGAGGGTTATTTCTAGGGAATTGAGAGGATCTCCAAAGAGCCTCACCGGTTTAAATGAGAGTGAAGCCCAAGCTGATGGGAAGCTTGTGCTCAGAATTTCCAACCGATCTTCTTATATTTATATTCAAGCGCCTCACTCTTAAATATAAGCAGACAGCTAAGGATCGCCTTACTTTGACAGGATTAAGACGGAGAGACACTGAAAACATACTGAAATACAGCCAACTCTCTAAAACCGACGATGTAGAACATGGTGAAACACCAACATGCAGCTGTGCAGAGATGACAGGGGAAGGTCATGAAACTGACAACGCTGGCAGCGATGGTGCTGAGGACAGGACGATTATACACGGCGGAGGTTCAACCACACGGAGAAAGGAGGGTGCCACAAAGACCAGGACAGGGAAGCGCAAGGCTGTCACAAGGTTCCAGCACTCGGAGGGCTTCTCAGATGAGACGTAATTCCGCAGAAGGTAATTAAAACACAGTTTAAAGGAGCATAAATAATACGTGTATTTTCTTCCATAACAAGGCATGTTAGTTCAAACACATCACGATGTCTTGAGAAATCCGCTCTCCTCTCCCTCGACCCCGCGCCCTCCTCTCCCTTGACCCCGCGCTCTCCTCTGCGTTGACCCCACGCTCTCCTCTCCCTTGACCCCACGCTCTCCTCTGCGTTGACCCCACGCTCTCCTCTCCCTCGACCCCACGCCCTCCTCTCCCTCGACCCCACGCCCTCCTCTCCCTCGACCCC
>NW_016107886.1:1627801-1637538 GCF_001604975.1 Cebus imitator | reverse complement strand
CGCCCTCCTCTCCCTCGACCCCGCGCCCTCCTCTCCCTCGACCCCGCGCCCTCCTCTCCCTCGACCCCGCGCCCTTCACTCCCTCGACCCCGCGCTCTCCTCTCCGTTGACCCCACGCCCTCCTCTCCGTTGACCCCACGCTCTCCTCTCCGTTGACCCCACGCCCTCCTCTCCGTTGACCCCACGCTCTCCTCTCCCTTGACCCCACGCCCTCCTCTCCGTTGACCCCACGCCCTCCTCTCCCTTGACCCCACGCCCTCCTCTCCCTTGACCCCACGCCCTCCTCTCCGTTGACCCCACGCCCTCCTCTCCGTTGACCCCACGCTCTTCTCTCTCTATTGCATCAGGCTTCTCCTGCGCCTTTTGCTCTCATGACTTCTTACCTCATTGTTGAACAATGTCTGCTTTACCTTCAATTCTAGGTAGGAAGAAGAGCAAAGAGAAAAGCACTAGAAGCAGGTGCCACTGTCACTATCTGGTTCAAGAGCTCTCCTAGAAGCCCTACCCAGTGAGTACCGATGACATCATAGCAGCAAGGAGTTATGTGGGATTTGGGGGTTTTCTGCTTTAAGCTGGACTCATTACCACTCTGAAAAAAATCACATTGTATTTTAAGAAAGAGCAAATGTATGTTACATAGAGAACTAGCAGCACACATCACAGATTGTTTTTGAAAATTAAAATGTTCTAGTAACAGGCTCGAAATTCAATTCCAGTCATCAACAAGTTAATGTGCACAATGAAGAAGACCTATAATTCAACAGTCATTCTGGTGGGTGTGTCATAATGACCTTTAAAGGGGGGAACAGGCCAGGCACGGTGGCTTATTCCTGAAATCCCAGAACTTTTGGAGGCTGAGGCCAGCAGATCATTTGAGGTCAGGAGTTCAAAACCAGCCTGGCTAACATAGTGAAACCCCATCTCTACTAAAAATACAAAAAATTAGCTGGGGTTGGTGGTTTGCACCTGTAGTCCCAGCTAATCCTGCTGAGCCAGGAGAATACTTGAACCCGAGAGGTGGAGGTTGCAGTGAGCCGCCATTGCTCTACTGTGCTCCCGCCTGGGCAACAGAGTGAGTGAAACTCCATCTCAAATTTTGAAAAAAGAGGGGAACACAAAAGGGAATTTGGGGGAGAGAGAAAAATGGAAAATGAGTAGCTGTCTCCCTTCTTCTTTCAGGTAACTGCTTTCAAGTGCTCCAGAATTTTTAATAATACAAAAGAACATTTGCATTATCCTGTCACTATTGCAGTTTGTGCCAAGTCAAAATATACTTTTTATTGGGCAAAGGACATGAACAGACACTTTTCTTTCTTTTTTTTTTTTTTTTGAGATGGAGTTTCGCTCTTGTTACCCAGGCTGGAGTGCAATGGCGCGATCTCGGCTCACCGCAACCTCCACCTCCTGGGTTCAGGCAATTCTCCTGCCTCAGCCTCCCGAGTAGCTGGGACTACAGGCATGCGACACCACGCCCAGCTAATTTTTGTATTTTTAGTAGAGACAGGGTTTCACCATGTTGACCAGGATGGTCTCGATCTCTTGACCTCGTGATCCACCCGCCTCGGCCTCCCAAAGTGCTGGGATTACAGGCTTGAGCCACCGCGCCCGGCCTAACAGACACTTTTCAAAAGAAGACATTTGTGCGACCAACAAACATATGGAAAAAAACCTCAACATTACTGGTCATTAGAGAAATGCAAATCAAAGCCACAATGAAATACCATGTCATGTGAGTCAAAATGATGACTATTAAAAAGTCATGAAATAACACATGCTGGCAAGGGAATGGAGAAATAGGAACACTTTTACACTATTGGTGGGAGTGTAAATTAGTTCAGCCATTGTGGGAGACTGTGGTGACTGCTCAAAGACCTAGAACCAGAAATACCATTTGACCCAGCAATCCCATTACTGGTTATATACCCAAAGGAACAGAAATCATTCTATTATAAAGATACACGTATACATATGTTCGTTGCAGCACTATTCACAATAGCGTATACATGGAATCACCCAAGTGCCCATCAGTGATAGACTGGATGAAGAAATGTGGCATATATGCACCGTGGAATTCTATGCAGACATAAAAAGGAACAAGACTATGTCCTTTGCAGGGACATGGGTGAAACTGGAAGCCATTACCCTCAGCAAACTAACACAGGAACGGAAAACCAAAGACTGCATTTTCTTTTTTTTTTTGAGACAGGAGTCTCACTCTGTCGCCAGGTGCCAGGCTGGAGTGCAGTGGCACAATCTCGGCTCACTGCAGCCTCCGCCTCCCAGGTTCAAGCAATTCTCCTGCCTCAGCTTCCCAAGTAGCTGGGACTACAGGCGCACGCCACCAGGCCCAGCTAATGTTTGTATTTTTAGTAGAGACGGGGTTTCACCATGTTGGCCAGGACGGTCTCGATCTCTTGACCTCGTGATCCACCCACCTCGGCCTCCCAAAGTGCTGGGCTTACAGGCGTGAGCCACCGCGCCGGGCCAAGACTGCATTTTCACAATTACAAATGAGCGCTGAACAATGAGGACACATGGACGGGGAGTGGAGCAGCACATGCTGAGGCCTGTTGGGAGTGTGGGGGGGCGAACATCAGGTCAACGGCGGATGCATGCGGGGCTTAATACCTAGCCGATGGACTGATGGGTGCAGCAAACCACCATGGCACACGTTTACCTGTGTAACAAACCTGCACGTCCTGCACATGTATCCCTGAATTTAAAATAAAATGAAATTTTAAAAAGAATATATATATACTTTTTACTTCGCGAATCTAGGAAATATACAAAAGCCTAATAATAAACGACCCAATCATCAATAAAAACTAAAAGTTAAATGTAAACATTGCCTTTCCATTGCATAAAAATGCAATTTAACCAGCCCAATGTATATATCACTTGAAAAAATGTAGTTGCAAAATGGAATCTCTTTTGTGCTTTATACTGTTGAATTTAAAATTTAAAGTCAAGAGAGCAAGGCACGTATAAATTGGTTCCTTCTTTTGTTTCTCAAGAAGCCACTCTTTCTTTCTCATTACCGTCTGCTCTGCCTACTATTACAATTTTTATCCCAAAAGGTGGTGATGACAGCATAAAGATGGTATACTTAACAGAAGTCTTCTCTCATGGCATTTCCCACAGAAGACGGGAAGCAGGAAAAACAATTGCACCAGCAGACATGCTTCCAAACAAAGTGAAGATCTTATTTAAAAAAATAAACACTTAAATGCAAGCACTAGAGATTGCCCAGATCAAGACAATATCCATGAATTGAATATGCTTTTCAGATATAAATTGATAGAATGAAGCATATATATCCATTTCTTAAAAGAGAAAAATTTTGTATCAATAGGTAAATGCACAGCATGGTCTGACATTCGGATTGAATTATTCAGTTAATAAATAGCGCGCATGTGAAGTAGTCATTCACAGACTCGGCTGCTCACTGGTATGACCTGGAAGACTTTTACCTTACGGATTCCTTGACCCACTCCCAGGGGTTTAGATTCAATAGGATTTGGGTTGGTCTTGGACCTGTGGTTCTTTAAAGTACTTTGGATGACTGATGAACAGCAAGGTGAAGACTGACAAAAATCTGTAGTAGCTGAGGCATTTATGACAAGTAAAACTGAACAGTGCTGAAAATTGGGGGAAAGGAGTTTATCCTGATGGAGCTCATTATCTAGCACCAGCGGTTCTCAGCTGAGACTAAATTTGCCTCCTGGAGGCTGTTTGGCCATGTCTGGAGACATTTTAGGTTGTCACTACTGTGGGGTGGAGTGTGGGGGGGTGGGGAGGCATTGCTGCTGGCATCTCATGGTGGGGACCAGGGATCTTGCCGAAAATCCTGCAATGCACAGGGCAGTCCTCCTGGCTCAAAAGGTCAATACTGGCAAGAGAAACCCTGATCTATAATGCATGGTGTAGAGATTTAACTGCTACTGCAAAGATATAGACAGACGCCATAATACAGAGCAGGGTGAGATAGGGTCAGCAGATGAAGGACCTTAGGCTCTGGAATGAAGTCTGTGCTTTCCCGACAGCTTTACTGCCAAAGCGTTTACTACTTCAGTGTTCGACACTGGCAGAACACTTGCCGTTTCAAGCATTAGTGCGTATGGCGATTAAGCTAAATGAAGTCCCTGTTCTCCCTGAAGGTCACGTTCTAGTGGGAAGAATCAGGCAGAATGACCAACGTTTAAAAAATGGAAAAAACAAGTGTTGGCAAAAGTCAGGGAACACTTACACATGTCTAGTGAGAGTGACATTGGTTCAACCACTTTGGGGAACTGGTTAGCAATCTCTGCCAAAGCTGATCTACATGCCCTATGATTCAACGCGTTGATCTCCAGACATTCGTTTAACAGAAGTGCACGTGTATGTGCGCCAAAAGTCGTGCAAGAATGCTCATAGTAGTAGTAGGTGTAACAGTCCAAAACTAGGTACAATAAAAACGTCCATTAGGCCAGGAGTGGTGGTTCACGCCTCTAATCCCAGCACTTTGGGAGGCCAAGGCGGGCGGATCATGAGGTCAGGAGATCGAGACCAATCTGGCCAACATAGCAAAACCCCATCTTTACTAAAAATACAAAAAAAATTAGACGGGTGTGGTGGTGTGCGCCTGTAATCCCAGGTACTCGGGAGGCTGAGGTAGGAGAATCGCTTGAACCCGGGAGGCAGAGATTGCAGTGAGCCGAGATCGTGCCATTGCACTCCAGCCTGAATGACAGTGCAAGACTCCATCTCAAAAAAAAAAAAAAACCATTAATAAAAAGGATTTTTAAAACCAGGCTGTATTTCTGTATATACAATGGAATCATATATGCAATTAAGCTGAATGCAATAGTGCTGCATAAAAATTTGTATGTGTATCTCACAAACCTAACATTGAATGAAAGATGTCAGATACGAAAATTACATGTACTATGATACCATTTATGTAAAGATTATATAGAGCCAAAATTAATGCATAGTATTATGAATCAAAACGGTTGTATTGGGGGACATAATGAGGGGGGTGTTTCTGGAAGCCATCTGGGTGCTGTACGTTTCCATTTCTTGATGTGAGTAGCAGATCTGGTAATCATATAATCTTTGCATTTCTCTGAATATCGTATTTTGATAAAAACATTTACTTAATAGCACAGTGACAAGTGCTATGAAGAAACGTGAAGCTGGGTAAGGGACTTAGAGAGTGGCAGGTTGGTGTGACAGGTATTATTAAGAGCCGAGGTCCACAGGCTTTTTCTGTAACGGGCCAGATAGTAATTATTTTAGGCTTTATGAGCCATACAGTCTGTTTCACAATTGCTCAACTCTGCAGTTGTACTGCAAAAGCAGAAATAGACAGTAAGTAAATGAATGAATGTGACTATGTTCCAATGATATTTTATTTGTGGACACTGAAAATTGAATTTCCTATCATTCTTACGTGCTGCAAACTACTATTTTGCTTTTGATTTTTTTCCCAGTCATTTGAAATCATAAAAACAATCCTTAGCTCACAGCCCATAAAAATACAGGCGTTGGGTGAATTGACCTGTGGACCATAGTTTGCCACCTCTGAGGCGTAGGATGGTGAGAGAAGGCCTGCCCAAGGAGGTAACTTGGCACAGAGTCCTTAGCAAATTGAGATAGCAAGTTGTGTATTTATCCAGGGAAGGCATTTTCTCTGAAGAGGGGAGGGTAAGCAGGAAGGCCCTACGGTGGAAACTTGCTGAATTTGTTCAAGGAACAGCTTCTATGGCTAGAAAAAAATGAGTGAACGGCAACACTGCGAGAGGAAGTCAGGACAACAGCAAGCCACAGTCCGAGGGGCTCAGAGAGGTGCTCTAAGACGGAGACCCAGCCCCAGTGAGGAATGAGGAATGGAGGGAAGAAATACTGGAGCAAAGGTGCCAACCAGAAGTCTGAATCTTTACAGAACAGTCTGTGGAACGGGGCGGAGAGGATGAGGAGGTGGGAGGCACTCAGGTGTTCTTACATGCCCAAACCACCATCGCGCGAACACATCAGAGGTGTTCATTTCAAGCATGGTAAGACTGGATGAAGGTGTATTTCTTTCTTTCTCTTCCTTTTTTTTGTCTTTCCTTCCTTTTCTTTTGCTTCCTTCTTTTGTTACTTTCTTTCTTTTCTTCTTCTTTTTTTTTTTAACCAGAGAATCCACATGAAACAGCATTATGTATAATGATGATGTCCTTCTAGGTCAACTCAGATTTTCCAGGTAAAAGACAATGGCAACCAATAGTGGTGGTGACTTTTTTAATGTGACGTGTCTTCCGGCTCACTGATGTATCTGCCCCTGGCTGGAAGACTTCTCAAAACGCCAGCATGAGGTAGGACCTAATGTGTGGATTGCAGTTGAAGACATGATTTGCCTACTTGGTGTTTATTTAGCAACAACTCAGCTTTTTACGGAATTCCAGCTCTCCAGAGTTTGTTCTCTGATGTATTGTTGCCTCTTTTATGACAATCATTAAATACTGAAAATGTCTGATGCGGCAAAACTTAATGGACGCTTACTGGTTATAATGGGGTGGAGTGAGGTGGCAAAACAAAAGATGATCACCGAAAGCTTTCTTAACGTTTCTCGTTATCTTTTCACATCTTTTATATGGACGATTTATCTTGAGTAATGGGCTACGCCCTTTTGATCTACGGCCTAGAAACACAAGGATTTCAATAGCATAATGTCGTATCAGGTATGCCGATACAATATTTTACCCAATTTCTAGTATTACTTTGCTTCATAGATCAGGGGGAATAAACACATTTAGAGCAATCATTAAGATAAGACGACAGATGCAAATTTAAAATAGTTGGAGTTAGGTAAACAAAATTCATTAAACCCTTCATTTCATTAGTATTTACAGAATGCCTGCCATGTGTCAGACACTGCATAGATTCTAAACGACTAAATGCAGAAATGAGTCTGTATAGATAAATAAGGCAGTCTCTATTCTGCAAAAGCTTGCCATCTTCCAGGAGAAATGTAAAAATAAATAATTGTTAAGAATTTGAAAATGGAAGGAACACACTTAGGAATAATTAAATCTGAGCATTGATAAATATGGATATGCCAACTTATATATGAATCAACCAAAGCTTCAACAGGTAAATGGTAGATTCAAGTTTGAGTGCAAAGCCAATCCTAGTGCCTTTTCCCTTTACAAGATTGTGTCTTCCTTTCATTCTCATCATATGTTCAGCAAATATTTGTGTAATATCTACCATGAGCAAGGCACTATGCTAGTAGACTAAGAAAACAGTGTAAGCACATTTCATTCAGTCACCACTTCATGCAGGAAGAGCCTAGTGTTTAAGTCTGCTGACTTTATATTAATACTGTCTGATTTCAAATTTCAGCATCTGTATATATATATATATATATGTATGTGTGTGTATATATATATATGTATGTATATATATATATGGCCCAGAACAAAGTTAACGTAATGCTCTGCGGTAATCAAATGCAGCATGGGAGTCCCTGTCACATAGCGTAGTTGAAGTAAATAAGTTATATAGTGCCCATCTCATAGTAAGTACTCGTTATAAAACTGCTATAGGATCTTCACATTTGGTATGATTATGTTAACTAGATGTATGAATTTAGGGTCATTAATACAGATGGCAACTGTACCAGGAGTAGCATCTCATAATGATGAAAAGCGTTTGTGGCTAGCCAAAAAGTGGTTAGTTACCCTAACGGGCACTCTATGATGCTGGCTAAATAAATAGCAACAACAAAAGGCATTTCTCAAATTAGTTTTAGGTAAGTTGCATGTCACCTAATTCTATGACTATCCGTCCCACTGGTATTCTGATTTCTTTTTTTCAAGGACCTTGCCTAAAAAATATTGTTGATGTCATCATTTTGACAAAAGCTTGTTAAAGTATTATTAAAGCTGTCATAATTGCAATTTACTCTTGTAATTAAGATTGAAAATATAAAAGGCAAATATAACTTGTTCTCATTCTATGGTTTATGGCAATAAATCCCCTAATTGAGCTTAGACATGGTTTTCTCTTCTAACTCTGTTTTCACTTCCTGGTAAAAGACTATTCTTTGAAGCTGACATTTCTTGTCCCTGATCTATAAACAAAGGTTAATATGTATATTAAAATGTAGAGAAAACATTCACATTTTCTCCTAGAATTAAACTTTAAGAAGTTCAAGTTTTATATAAATGTTTGGAAACGAATTATAGGTAGCTACAGGCAAGACATATTATCAAATAAATACCTTCAGATAAATGTTGAAAAGGCTAAATGTTTCCAATATGAATTTTTAAATATACTTAGAACATAATTGGTTAGACTCTGCTCAGAATGAAGAATCTAATTAGCAGGAAGGGGAGGAATCTATCTACAAAAGTGTAAGAAATATTTTAAACTAAGAAATCAAAACCCTCTGGACTTTCTTAGTCAAACTTCCTCCTGTTGAACTTAAAGATGCAGAAAGTCATTTTACCTATCTAAATGAGATGTGAACCAAGATTAAAATAGTATTAAATACTAAATATTTCTTCCTTTTATCTTTTATTAAAGTTGAATAAAAGTAAGATGTGCTAATGGACGCCAAGAGAAAAATATACAGGAGAGATTCCTCGTGCACAGCATCAGAATATCACATGCTGGGCTCACATCAGTCTCCACTTAACTGTCACACATTCTGAGGGATAATATTCAGAAGTTTGTAAAGTGACTGTTTACGAAATAGACTCTGATTTACTTTTCTCAGTTCAATGGTGCATTTATCTGCCTGGGTGTTTTCTTTTTTTCTTCTGTATGTGTGTATATATACATGTGTGTTGATAGTGAGCAGAACATAGCCAGGAGCAACAAACTATTTAATTTAAATGTGGGCTTTACAGACAAGAATAAGAAGCTCTGATTGCAGCTAATTTCAGCAAATTAAAAAGAGCCTACGGGGAAAACTGACTGGTAATGATGAAATGCACTCAAGTGTGCAGCAATATTGATCTTCAAACACAAAGCTGAATAGATAATAAAATACAGTTTGAAAAAACATTTATTTTTATTATGAGGATATAGCAGATGCTGGTTTAAGTACTAGAATAAAACAAAAAGCCTATTGATGATTACAGCTTGTACCGACAGCATTGTGTATACATAGCTCACACCATTTGTAATAGTTGGTTCGTGTCCTCAGGCAGGGTACTAACCCAGAACTGGCACTCAGCCACTTTCTCCCAAACAGAATCTCATGCATTAAATATTTAGGTTTCAGTGAGTAAGGAAGAGAGAAGGAAATCAAACAGATTCCTCCTGTGTGTGCATGGAACGTCTGTCAAACTGTAAACACAGCACGTGCACAAATCCCTCTACTTCAGCCTTCAGCCCTTCCTTTGTCTTTGTTTGATTGACAAAATGTCTCCTAAGCAAAGAGTTTCCGAATTAGACTAAAACAATGACTTGAAATAAATGTTATCTTAACTCTTAAACAGAAATATTATTTTTAGGATTACTTCTTACAGCAGAACAGAAGCTTGTTTAGTATAGAAAAGGATGCTGTCGGATTCTCAGGGCTTGGAAGCAGGACTTCAGACAGAAGATAGAAGCATTTGGACAGAGGAAGTATAAAGGGCTCTAAAATGAATGGGAATGAGGCAGGGTGATTTCAAGAAAAAAATACTCAACTTATTCCTTCTAAAGAATATAAGCGAGGCCGGGCGCGGTGGCTCACGCCTGTAATCCCAGCACTTTGGGAGGCT
>NW_016107886.1:1620013-1627586 GCF_001604975.1 Cebus imitator | reverse complement strand
AAAAAAAAAAAAAAAAAAAAAAAAAAAAAAAATATATATATATATATATAAGCATTTTCATTCCTTCCTTCCTTTACTGTTTGTTTTTTTTTTTAACTTCCTTCATTCATTCAAAAATTGTATAGATTCTCAGTAGAGGCATAACCAGGCTGGAACCTTCAAAGTCAAAAGTCCGGCAGGGCCTGGGTCATTGTTGGTGAGAGATCACTCTTCTGTCTTCTTGACATGTTCCTGGCCTTGTTTCCACACTGTTTGCTCTTATCATCTTTCATCAATGTTTTTTAAAACAATTTTTATTACCATAGGTTACTGGGAAACAGGTGGTGTTTGGCCACATGAGTAAGTTCTTTAGCGGTGATTTGTGAGATTTTGGTTCACCCATCACCCAAGCAGTATGCACTGCACATAATTTGTTGTCTTTAATCCCTCCTTCCCTTCCCACACTTGCCTTCTGAATCCCTAAAATCCATAGCTTAGCTCCCACTTATGAGTGAGAACATACAATGTTTGGTTTTCCATTCCTGAATTACTTCACTTAGAATAGTAGTCTCCAGTCTTACTGAGGTTGCTGTGAATGCCATTAATTCATTCCTTTTTATGGCTGAATTGTATTCCGTCACATATATATACCACAGTTTCCTTTTCCACTCGTTGATTGATGGGTATTTGCGTTGGTTCCACTTTTCTGCACTTGCAAATTGTGCTGCAATAAACATGCATGTCCGAGTATCCTATTCATATAATGACTTCGTTTCCTCTGGGAAGATACCAACTAGTGAAATTGTTGGATCAAATGATATTTCTGCTTACGGTTATTTAAGGAATCTCCACACTGTTTTTCATAGTGGTTGTACTAGTTTACATTCCCACCAGCAGTGTAGAAGTGTTCCCTGTTCACCTCATCCATGCCAACATCTATTATTTTTTGATTTTTTGATTATGGCCATCCTTGCAGGAGTAAGGTGGTATCACGTTGTGGTTTTGATTTGCATCGCCCTGATCATTAGTGCATTTTTTTCATGTGTTTCTTGGCCGTTTATATATCTTCTTTTGAGAATTGCCTGTTCATGTCCTTAGCCCACTTTTTGATGGGATTGTTTGTTTCTTTTTTGCTAATTTGTTTGAGTTCATTGTAGATTCTGGATATTAGTCCTTTGTCAGATGTATAGATTGTGAAGATTTCCTCCCAGTCTGTGTGTTGTCTGTTTACTCTGCTGACTATTCCTTTTACCATGCAAAACTCCTTCGTTCAATCAAGTCCCAGCCATTTATACTTGTTTTTATTGCATTTGCTTTTGGGTTCTTGGTCATGAAATCCTTGCCTAAGCCAGTATCTAGAAGGGTTTCTCCTATGTTATCTTCTAGAACTTTTATAGTCTCAGGCCATATATTTAAGTCCTTGATCCATCTTGAGTTGACTTTCATTTAAGGTGAGAGATGAAGATCCAGTTTCATTCTCCTACATGTGACTTGCCAATTATTCCACCACCATTTGTTGAATAGGGTGTCCTTTCCCCACTTTATGTTTTTGTTTGCTTTGTCAAAGATCAGTTGCCTATAAATATTTGGGTTTATTTCTGGATTCTCTGTTCTGTTCCATTGGTCTATGTGCCTATTTTTATACCAGTACCATGCTGTTTTGGTGACTATGGCCTTATAGTATAGTTTGAAATCAGGCAGTGTAATGCCTCCAGATTTGTTCTTTTTGCTTAGTCTTACTTTGACTATCTGGGCTTTTTGGTTCCATATGAATTTTAGAATTGTTTCTTCTAGTTCTGTGAAGAATGATGGTGGTATTTTGATGGAAATTGCATTGAATTTGTAGATTGCTTTTGGCAGTATTTTCACAGTAGATTTTACCCATCCATGAGCATGGGGTGTGTTTCCATTTGTTTGTGTCATCTATGATTTCTTTCAGCAATGTTTTCTAGTTTTCCTTGTAGGGGTCTTTCACCTCCTTGGTTAGGTGTATTTCTAAGAATTTTATTGTTTTTTGCTGCTATTGTAAAAAGCGTTGAGTTCTCAATTTGATTCTCTGCTTGGTGGTGGTTGGTGTATACAAGAGTTACTGATTTGTGTACATTAATCTTGTATCTGGAAACTTTCCTAAATTATTTTATCAGTTCTAGGAGCTTTCTGGAGAAGTCTTTAGGGTTTTCTAGGTAAACAATCATATCCATCAGCAGACAGTGACAGTTTGATTTCCTCTTCACTGAATTGGATGCCCTTTATTTCTTCTCTTGTCTGATTGCTCTGGCTAGGATTTCCAGTACTATGTTGAAGAGTAGTGATGAGGTGGGCGTCCTTGTCTTGTTCTAGGTCTTAGGGGGAAAGCTTTCAACTTTTTCCCATTCAGTATTATGTTGACTGTGGGTTTGTCCTAGATGGTTTTTATTACATTGAAGTATGTCCCTTGTATGCCAATTTTGCTGACAGTTTTAATCATAAAGGGATGCTTTATGATTAAATCCCCTAACTGAGCTTAGACATGGATTTTATCAAATGCTTTTTTCTGCATCTATTGATATATTCACGTGATTTTTGTTTTTAATTCTGTTTATGTGGTATATCACATTTACTGACTTGCATCTGTTAAGCCATCCCTCCATACTGACATGAACCATACTTGAGCATGGTGGATTATCTTTTTGATATGTTGTTGGATTTGGTTAGCTAGTATTTTGTTAAGCATTTTTACAGATGTGTTCATCAAGGATATTGGTCTGTAGTTTTCGTTTCTGGTTACGTGCTTTCCTAGTTTTGGTATTAGGGTGATACTGACTTCACAGAATGATTTAAGGAGGATTCCCTCTTTATCTTATGGAATAATGTCAATAGGATTGATGCCAATTCTTCTTTGAATGTCTTGTAGAATTCTGCTGGGAATCTGTCTGGTCCTGGACTTCTTTTTGTTGGTAATTTTATTATTGCCATTTCAATCCTGCTACTTCTTATTGGTCTGTTCAGGGAATCTAATTCTTCCTGATTTAAGCTGGGCAGGTTGTATCTTTCCAGGAATTTTTCCATCTCCTCTAGGTTTTCTGATTTATGTGTGCAAAGGTGTTTAAAGTAGCCTTGAATGATCTTTTGTATTTCAGTGGTGTCAGTTGTAATATCTCCTGTTTCATTTCTTATTGAGCTTATTTGTATTTTCTCTCTTCTTTTATTGGTTAATCCTGTTAATTGTCTATCAGTTTGATTCATCTTTTTCCATAACCAGCTTTTTGTTCCATTTATCTTTTGTTTTGTGTGTGTATGTGTGTGTGTGCTTTGTTTGTTTTTGCTTCATTTTCATTTAGTTCTGCTCTGATCTTGGTTATTTCCTTTCTTATGCTGGGTTTGAGTTTAGTTTGTTCTTGTTTCCCTAGCTGCTTGAGGTGTCACCTTAGAATGTGTGTTTGTGCTCTTTCAGACTTTTTGATGCAGGCGTTTAGGGCTGTAAACTTTCCTCCTAGCACTGCCTTTGCTACATCCCAGAGGTTTCGATAGGCTGTGTCACCACTGTCATTCAGTTTGAATAATTTTTTAATTTCCATGTTGATTTCATTTTTGACCCAATGCTCATCCAGAAGCAGGTTATTTAATTTCCATGTATTTGCATGGTTTCAAAGGTTCCTTTTGGAGTTGATTTCCAGTTTTATTCCATTGTAATCTGAGAGAATGCTTGATATAATTTCAATTTTCTTTTTCTTTTTCTTTTTTGAGATGGAGTCTCGCTCTTTCACCAGGCTGGAGTGCAATGGCATGATTTCAGCTCACTGCAACCTCCACCTGCCAGGTTCAAGCAATTCCCCTGCCTCAGCCTCCCGAGTAGCTGGGATTACGGGTGTGCACCACTATGCCTGGCTAATTTTTTAATTTTTAGTAGAGACGAGGTTTCACCATGTTGGCCAGGCTGGTCGTGATCCGCCTCCCTCAGACTCCCACAGTGCTGGGATTACAGGCACGAACCACTCACTGTACCTGACCATAATTTCAATTTTCTTAAATTTATTGAGGCTCATTTTGTGGCCTATCATATGTTCTATCTTGGAGAAAGTTCCATGTGCTGATGAAGAAAATGCATATTCTGCAGTTGTTGCAGAGGATTTTCTGTAAATATCTGTTAAGATTATTTGTTCCAGGATATAGCTTAAATCCATTGTTTCATTGTTGACTTTCTACCTTTTTTTTGGTTTTTTTGAGATGGAGCCTTGCTCTGTCACCCAGGCTGGAATGCAGTGCTGTGACCTCGGCTCACAGCAGCCTCCACCTCCTAGGTTCAAGTGATTCTCCTGCCTCCGCCTCTCAAGTAGCTCAGATCACAGGCATGCATCACCACACCTGGCTAGTTATTGCATTTTTAGTAGAGACAGGGTTTCCCAATGTTGGCCAGGCTTGTCTTGAACTCCTGACCTCAGCTAATCCTCTTGTCTTGGCCTCCCAAAATGCTGGGATTACAGGCATGAGCCACTGTGCCTGATCTGACTTTCTATCTTGATGACCTTTCTAGTGCTGTCAGTGGAGTATTGAAGCCCCACACTATTATTGTGTTACTGTCTTTCTTATTCCTTAGTTCTTTTAGTAATTGTTTTATAAACATAAGAGCTCCAGTGTTATGTGCATATATAATTAGCATAGTGATATTTTTCTGTTGGACAAGGTCTTTCAGCATGATATAATATCCCTCTTTGTCTTTTTAAATTGCTGTTGCTTTAAAGTTTGTTTTATCGGCCGGGCGCGGTGGCTCAAGTCCGTAATCCCAGCACTTTGGGAGGCCAAGGCGGGTGGATCACGAGGTCAAGAGATCGAGACCATCCTGGTTAACATGGTGAAACCCCGTCTCTACTAAAACTACAAAAAATTAGCTGGGCATGGGTGGCGCGTGCCTGTAGCAGCTACTCAGGAGGCTGAGGCAGGAGAATTGCCTGAACCCAGGAGGCGGAGGTTGCGGTGAGCCGAGATCGCGCCATTGCACTCCAGCCTGGGTAACAAGAGCGAAACTCCGTCTCAAAAAAAAAAAAAAAAAAAAGTTTGTTTTGTCTGATATAAGAATAACTACTCCTAGGCTGAGCGGGTGGCTCATGCCTGTAATCCTGGCCAAGATGGCAAAAACCCACCTCTATTAAAAATACAAAACTTAGCCAGGCGTAGTGGCATGCATGTGTAGTCTCAGCTACTCAGGAGGCTGAGGCAGAAGAATTGCTTGAACCCAGAGGTGGAGGTTGCAGTGACCTGAGATCACACCACTGCATTCCAGCCTGGGCAACAGTGCAAGACTCTGTCTCAAAAAAAAAGAATAGCTACTCCTGCCCACTTTTGGTGTCCACTTGCATGGAATGTTTTCTTCCACCCATTTACATTAAGTTTATGCGAGTCCTTATCTGTTGGGTGAGTCTTGAAGGCAGCTGATAGTTGGTTGATGAAGTCTTACACATTCTGCAATTCCGCATATTTTCAGTGGAGCATTTAGGCCATTTACATTAAACGTTAGTACTGAGATGTGAGGTACTGTTCCATTCATTGTGCTATTTGTTGCCTGTATAACTTGGTTGTTTTTTTAAATTGTGTTTTTGTTTCATAGGTCCTGTGAGATTTATGTTTTAAAGAGGTTCTATTTTGATGTGTTTCCAGGATTTGTTTTGAGATTTGGAGTTCCTTTTAGCAGTTCTTGCAGTGCTGCCTTGGTAGTGGTGAATTCTCTCAGCATTTATTTGTCTGAAAAAAACTGTATCTTTCCTTCATTTGTTAAGTTTAGTTTCACTGGATACAAAATTCTTGGCTGATAATTGCTTTTGCTTAAGAAGGCTGAAGACAGGGCCACAATTCCTTGTCGCTTATAGGGTTTCTGCTGAGACACCTGCTGTTAATCCAATAGGTTTTCCTTTCTAGGTTACCTGGTGCTCTCGCCTCATGGCTCTTAAGATTCTTTCCATTATCTTAACTTTAGATAACCTGATGACAATGTGCCTAAGTAATAATCTTTTGTCATGAATTTCCCAGGTGTTCCTTGTGCCTCTTGTATTTGGATGTCTAGGTCTCTAGCAAGCCCAGGGAAGTTTTCCTCAATTATTCCTTCAAATATGTTTTTGAAACTTCTGGATTTCTCTTCTTCCTCAGGAACGCCAGTTATTCTTAGGTCGGGCCATTTAACATAATCCCAGACTTCCTGGAGACTTTGTCCATATTTTCTTACTCCTTTTTCTTTGTCTTCTAGGATTGGGTTAATTTGAAAGCCTTGTCTTCAAGCTCTGAATTTCTTTCTTCTGCTTGTTTGAGTCTAGTGCTGAGACTTTCCAGAGCATTTTGCATTTCTGTAAGTGTGCCCATTATTTCCTGAAGTTTTGATTGTTTTTTATTTATGCTAGCTATTTCACTGAAAGTGTCTGCCCTCATTTCTTGTATGAGTTCTTTGACTTCCTTAAACTGAGCTTCAACTTTCTCTGGTGCCTCCTTGATTAGCTTAATAGCTACACTTCTGAATTGTTTTTCAGGTGAATCAGGGATTTCTCCCTGGTTTGGATGTGTTGCCGGTGAGCTAGTGTGATTCTGGGGGCTACTAAAGAACCTCACTTTGTCATATTGTAACCGATGTGCAGCTTGGGCTCCGGGCTCAGGTTCTTGGCTTCCCTTGCTGAAGAATCGAGCAGAGAGCCTTACCCCCACGGTGAGTGTTCCAGCGGCAAACAAGCATTCGTGGACAGAGGGAGTGAGCAGCAATGCAGTTTACTGAGCCAGCGAAAGTCAAAGCTTCCACAGCATGGAAGGGTGGAGGGGCCGAGAGGGTTGCCGCCGATGGCCAAGGCTGCCTGGGCTTCCCTCCCCAGGTAATTCTGGGTTGCGGAGCGTCTGCCCCTAGTCCTGTGTGTGGAGGGGCTTGTGATCATGAGTCACCGAATCTCTCCTGGTGGTTGCTCCCTCGTTTCTATTGAAGTTGCAAGCAGTATCAGAATATGGTTGAACAGCTGAGTGACACTTTGAGCACAGCCTCCTGGTATAGTTGAAGGACTGTGTTGACCTTTTCCTATGCTAGGATTTCCAAAAGGCTCCCCATTGGTCCAAAACGTTTCACTCCCTCAATATTACCAGGTTTTCTGGTTCCTTCTCATTTGGTAGGCTCTGTCAGGCTCTGTCAGAGGAAGGTCTAGGGCTGAAGGCTGTTGTTCAGAGGTTTTTATCCCACGGAGTGTTCCCCTGCTGTAGTGTTTTCCCCCTTTCCCTAGGCCTGTGGCTTCCTGGGAGCTGAGCTGTGGTGATTGTCACCTCTCCTGGATCCAGCCACCCAGCCAGTCTACCCGGCTCTGGGCTGGTCCTGGGAGTTGTCTGCACAGAGTCCTGTGATGTGAGTTACCTGTAGGTCTCCCAGGCATGAATACCAGCACCTGCTCTGGTGGACGTGGCAGGGGGTGAAATGGACTCCGTGAGGGTTCTTAGCTTTGGTTGTTTAATGCACTATTTTTGTGCTGGTTGGGCTCCTGCTAGGAGGTGGCCCTTTCGAGAGAGCATCAGCTACGGTCATATGGGGAGGAGCAGGCGGTTGTATGGGGGGGAACAGGAGGTCATATGGGGGGAGCAGGCGGTTGTATGGGGGGGA
>NW_016107886.1:1618029-1619774 GCF_001604975.1 Cebus imitator | reverse complement strand
GGGGAACAGGTGGTCGTATGGGGGGGAACAGGACGTCGTATGGAGGGGAACACGTGGTCGTATGGGGAGAACAGGCGGTCGTATGGGGGGAACAGGCGGTCGTATGGGGGGAACAGGAGGTCGTATGGGGGGAACAGGAGGTCGTATGGAGGCGAACAGGCGGTCATATGGAAGGGAACAGGCGGTCGTATGGGGGGAACAGGTGGTTGTATAGGGAGGAGCAGGCAGTCATATGAGGGGAACATGTGGTGGGCAGGACTCTAGAACCCCAAGATGATATGCCCTTTGTCTTCAGCCATCTGAAGTGGGTAGGGAGGACCATCAGGTGGGGGCAGGGCGAGACAGGTCTGGCTCAGACTCTCCTTGGGCGAGTCTTGTGTGGCGGCTGTGGGGGACGGGTTGAGACTCCCCGGTGAATGGAGTTATTTACTAGGAGGCTTACGGCTGCCTCTGCTGTGCCATGCAGGCTATCAGAGAAGTGGGGGAAAGCCACAGTCACAGGCCTGATTCAGCTCTCATGCAACCCAAAGGGCCAGTCTTACTCCCGCCATGCTCCCCATCAAGAGCATCCAGTCTGCTTCTACCAGTGGGCATCAGGGCTAAGAACATGCCCTAGGCTCCCCACCTCCCAGCTGCATAGGCAAGTAAGGCATTCCTGCTTTCCCTACCTGTGGAGTCGGATTCCTGCCCTCCCCCGAGTTCTGGCCAGGAGATGGCTCCAGCAGCTCAAATTGTCACGAAGTTCAGCTGGAGGCCTCCTTCTCCCGGTGGCCTTTCCCAGTGCCTCTGGCAGCCCCCCTCAAGGACCCCTGGGAGGCGAGGCAGAGATGGCTTGCTGGGAGGGTTCTTCCGGCTGCTTCCTCTACCCCCGTAATTCACTTGGCTCTCTAAATTGACTCAGCTCCAGGTAAGGTCAGAATCTTCTGTGATCTACAGCTTCAGGTTTCCCAGTGAAGGTTTATATTTGGGGGCAGACAACCCCCCTTTCCCACGCACAGCATTTGGGGTGTCTCCCAGGTCCTGCAGGAGCAATCCACTTCCTCCAGAGGGTCTGTGGGTTCTCTTGGCTTTCCTGATTTATTCCTGCAGTCGTTCTGGAGCAGGTCACAGTGAAGGCTCCACACACTGCTCTGTCCGTCCGAGTGGGAGCTGCAGCCTAGCCCTGCCTCCCATCAGCCAAGGCCCTCCCCCTTTCATCAGTCTTAAAACAAACATCACGTCAGCAAAACACCTCACATTTGTGGAGGAGGTGAGCCTTTTGGAACATGTGCTCACCCATCTAATTACATTCCCAGTGCTGGCTGTCACAGTGCCACCACTACATGGGGAGAGACAGAGAATAAAAAAACCAGAGTTTTAAAATGTGGTAATTTCTAACACTGCAACTGCTACAAAACCACTAAAAAATGCAATAGAGAGAGAGCGGGTTTGTCACAGAGGGCTGCTGTAGTTGTCACAGATGCCCTCTCAGATGATAAGCAGAGGCTTGGCCTGTCCAAGGTCTGCGTGGACAGCTTTCCACATAAAGGAAGCCGTGGGTGCAAGGCCCTGAGGCCAGAATGAGCTGGGCATATTTGAGGAACCGCAGGAAGACCGGCGTGGCTGGAGGACAGCAAGCCATTCCAGAGCGAAGGACTGCGGCGGGAGATGTTACAAGTCATAGCCTGGGGTTTAGATTTTATGCTAAGGACCGTGTGAAGTCACTGAAAGTCAGGGATGTGTAAGTAACTGGGAATATTTTTAAG